>NC_040885.2:3928156-4195372 GCF_900634795.4 Betta splendens | reverse complement strand
GTTAGAATGTTTAGCTGGGAAGGCCTCCACCCATTTTGACCACATATCAACAATCACTAAACAATACTTTTTACCTTCTGCTGGCGTTAGTTCGATGAAGTCCAGCATTAAATGGTCAAATGCCTGTTCCGGTGGTGGATGAGCTGCCAGTGGTTTGGCAGTCGTCTTACCTGGGTTGTGTTGGGCGCATGTCATATATGCTTCACAGTATTTTTGTGCATAGATTGAAAAGCCCTTAGTGTACCAATGTTTTGTGAGAGCATCTAACATTCCCCCCTTTGATACATGGTCTAATCCATGTGTCAACTTCGCGAAATGAGGGAAAAAGTGTTTAGGCAGGCAAGGTTTGCCGTCGGGCAAGCCATGGCTACTGGTGGCGCCATTCGTCAGCCAGAGCTTGCGTTCCTGTGGGGTAGAGAATGTCTGAAGATCTGGGAGAGCAGAGGGAGGAGAGGGAGGTTGGGTAGAGGTGGAGGATAAGAGGCAGGGAGCAAAGGGAAGGGGAAGTCAGGCAGCTGCCTTCGCAGCAGCATCAGCGCGTGCGTTTCCAGCAGAGATGGGATCAGTGCCCCCAGTGTGTGCAGGGCACTTACATACAGCAATTGCAGCTGGTAACAGAATTGCGTCGAGCAGATCAGCAACCTTATCATGATGCAAGATAGGTTTGCCATCAGATTTCAAAAACTTCCTGTGTTTCCACAGAGCACCAAATTTATGTGTGACGCCAAAAGCGTATCTGGAGTCTGTGTAGATAGTAGCAGACTTCCCTTCAGCCAATTTACAGGCTTCGGTCAGTGCGATCAACTCCGCAGCCTGAGCAGAGTAATGTCCTGGCAAAGGGCCAGACTGTAAAACAGTATGAGAGGTGCAGACTGCATATCCAACCTGACAGTGGCCCGAAGCAGGGTCTCTAGAGGCGGAGCCATCAAAAAAGAGAACGAGGTCACAGTTAGGAATTGGCACCTCCGATAGATCTGGGCGCGGAGTGCAAACCTGGTTCAAGACCGAAACACAGTTGTGAGGCTCGCCATCGTCAGGGCCTGGAAACAAAGTGGCTGGGTTAAGCACATTGCACCCTTTTGACAGTGATGTTTGGCATTTCCAGTAGGATGGTGTTGTATCTAAGCCATCGGGCTGTAGAAAGATGCGATGTTTTTTGTTCCAAAAGGATCAAAGACACGGCATGAGGAACCAGCAGGGTGACATCAGAATAGCCAACAATGTCACGTGATGCCAGCACGGCTTTCTCTGCCGCAGCCACTGCTCGGAGGCATCGTGGGAGCCCCGCAGCGACTGGGTCAAGCTTAGCAGAGAAATAGGCTACAGGGCGTGGACGCCCTCCGTGATCCTGTAGAAGGACAGAGGTCATACAACCTGATTTCTCATCCACTATTTGGGTCAAAGGTCGCGTAGGGTCAGGCAGACCCAAAGTAGGAGCCGACTGAAGAGCAAGTTTGAGGTCGGTGAACACCTGTTCAGCCTCAGATGTCCACGTGAGGCGGGTGGTGGATGCAGAAGACGTCTGCATCAGAGCTCTAAGCGGAGCCTCCAAGACGGCGCAGTTGGGAATGAAATTCCTGCAATAAGAGCACATGCCTAAAAAGGACATAAGCTGTTTGTATGTGCACGGTTTAGGCAGGTTCTGAATAGCTTCAGCTCTTTTAGGTGAAATGGATTTTCCTTCAGCGGTGATGATGTGACCTAGGAAGGTAACTTCAGTCTGAACAAACTGTAATTTAGACAGACTTGCTCTGTGTCCTGCAGCATGCAGGTGTTTCAGCAGCTTGATCGTATCTGCTTTGCAAGTTTCCTGATCCTCAGTGCAGATCATCAAGTCGTCAATGTACTGCAGCAGGGCGGTGCCTGGGGACAAGACAAGATCATCCAGGCTGTCTTTCAGTGCCATATTGTAGATGGTAGGGCTTTCTGAATATCCCTGACACAGTCTGGTAAAGGTGTATGATTTTCCGTTGAATTCAAAAGCGAACCAGAATTGACTGTCTTTGTGAATGGGCACACTGAAAAAAGCATTGGCCAAATCAATTACTGAAAAAAATCTAGCCTTGGGCGGAACCTGAGGAAGAATGGTGTAGGGGTTCGGTACCGTAGGTGCGCGTGGTTGGACCGCCGCATTTACTGCTTGCAGATCCTGGACAAACCTCCATTCTGTTGGCTGTCCTTTGTCTCTGATTTTCTTAACTGGGAAGAGTGGAGTCCTCACTGGAGAGTTGTCACATGGGACAATGACTCCTGCTTTCAAAAGAGAGTTAAACACCGGTGTTATTCCTTCAATTGCTTCTCTCTTTAAAGGGTATTGCTGTTTGCATGGTCTGTAATCAGATTTTGGCGTGATGACTGGGTCACATCCTTTGATCAAACCTACATCATATTTGTGTGTGGCCCACAGGGAAGCTGGAACTTCCTGTAAGGCTGGATACTGCGTCAGAGCGTCCTCTGACAAAAACACGTGGTGTGGAGTGTGTGTGGAATGTTGAGGTACCAAGTGCACTGTACGCTGCGCATGAAAGTTAGACTGAAAAAGTTTTTTGTAAGCATGCAAAGTAGGTGAATACATCACATTCGGGTCGGAAGTCGTTTGCCAGTCTCCTTCCCGTTGACATCTGTCCACGAAAGGACCCAAGTCCTGCCATCTGTCTCCGTCATGTTTTGACAGAAGGACATGTGGATCTGTAGAATAAGCATCAACAAATCTCTCTTGTTCGTTAGTGAGAGAAATCGCAAGCGCAGACCTATGTTCATCCCAAAAAAGAGAGGTTGAGGTCAGTTTGTCCGCATGTGTGAGTAACCATGATTTTTCAAACTCCTCATCAGGACCAGTGGACACATGTGCTGTACAAGACAGGTCAGATGCGTCTCTAAAGGTCGTATTCTGTGAGGAAACAAGCTGTCGAGCAGCCTGTATGAGGGCCTCAGTTACAGCCTCTCCCTTCAGTAGCCACTGATAAGAGTAGAGCAGCGGCTCTGAGCTGAAATTAACACAAACAAAGGAATAATTATTCACATTGTCCGTGGTTCTGACCTGCACTCCCTCCGGAGTGGAAATCAGTGAAATACCTAAACTACACATGAGATCTCTTCCTAATAAATTAACTGGGCATAAGTTTGAAAGCAAAAATGAATGTTTGAGTGTCTTGCCGTCTGATGTTGTGCAAGACAGAGGCACAGTAAGTTTTTCTTTTATTGTCTGGCCAGACGAACCTATAGTGTGCACAAATCGTCCACTCATTTTAGGTGGATTGGAAAACATGGAAGATTTTATTACCGAATTTGTTGCTCCTGAGTCTACTAAAAACACCATACGTTCACCTTGAACCGTCAGAGCAAACTCGGGAAATTGTTTGAAACCATTTGACTGTAAAGTCATGCAGCAGTTGTCATTTAGCTGTTTGTCATCATTTTAAAATCACTCTGTGGGATTTTTTGAGCAAAAAGCTATTCTTCATTGCAATAAGCAGATAAGCATGAACATGAATTTGAGCGTGTATCAGCTGTAAGCGTGTTTCTTCATTGCGTGTATGAATGTGTGTGTGTATTTGCGGTACCGTCTTGTACGTCACGTGAAAAGGAACCGTCACCTTCCTCCTTCCCCAACCATCAGTCTGATGTGAGCGCCAGTGGGTGAAGCCTTTCGATGGGACAGTTGTTCCTCGATGACAGACCTTTTCTGGATCCTCAGATGCAGCTCTTTTGGGCCGATCACGTCTGAAGCCTCTCCTGTTGTTTCAACCAGTGTCTGTGTCAGAGCACATCTTCTCTGCTGTTGCTCTGTCCTTGTTTTCCTTTGCTGATTGTCATAAGCAGGTGTCTGTGTCGGACACACACGCTTGTAGTAGCTGGTTCATCTGATGAGCCCAGAACGTGATGGCTGCAGACGTTGTGCAGTCTGTGAGGCGTCCTTGCTGTGGTCTGTGTCCTCCAGCTGCTGTGGTATCAGAGCTTCCACCCTGTTCTGGTTGTTGATCAGGCGCTTCTTCTCCTTCGGTTCTTCTGCTGATGGTGGGAAAGGAGTCCAGATCCGGATTTACCCTCATCGCGCTCAGTTCTGCAAAAGGATACAAAGCAGGAACAGTGGGAGCGCTCTGTTTCTCATCATGTTTTGTGTGTGTGTATGTGTGTATGGTGGCGGTGTGTGAGCTTCCACAGAGTTGTTATCTTTTCTGCCAGCTACGTCACCACTCTCATCCTTTCTCCCTCCTAGTTCTTTTTGGCATTTCAGTCTTTCCCTACGTTCTGATTCTTTAACCCAAATTTCAAGGCATCTGTTGTTTAATTCAATTTCTTCTAGGGTTTTAACTTTGATCGTTCTACTTTTACGGAGCTGTTTCTCCTTCTCTTCTAATTTTTCTTTAAAGCGCGTATGTCCTTCACACTGAGTGATCCACCTTCTTGAAACCCATAATGTTTTGTCCAGTCGTGAAGACATGACACGCACTCATCACCATATTTACGTCTCATTAATTTTGTAATGCTGCAGTCTGGTGGTGGAGACTTAGATCGCCCCGAACCCATCTTTCAGAGTCCCGGCGGTTTCCTGCCTTAGATTTTTATGTGTTCCGGCCGGAACCTTTTTTCGAAATTTCTCTTCCACGGACGTCTCCGTAGAAAGGGAACCGCTCAGATCAGCGACAGGGTTCTCGGAAGTGCTCCCTCACCGTCAGGCCCCTCTAAGACCCGGGTCCCTCGTATCTCAAAACCACTTCCCCCTGCAAACGCGCTCCGTATTTCAGAAGCCGTCTTTTATTTCTTGTCCACTCCCTTTGGACTGCGCTCAGATCTGCACACTGGTCTGTATCCTCAGTACAGACAAAACAAGCTCGGTCCCACGAGCCAACCCTTAGCAACCACCGTCTCAGCCACCAGGGCAGACTTTGACCTAATTAAATTTTTACCCGAATATTAAATTTTTTTAATTAAAAAAAAATTTGTTTGGTCCTAATTATTATATTTTAGATGTTTTCAGCCACATAGTCGTTTTAGAAATATTATCATCTCTAGTCCTAGTTATATTTTCTTTTGTCGTTGTTTTAGTCTAGTTGGGGATGTTTTAGAATTAATTGTTATTTGCCTTACTTTCCCTAAACCAAATGATCAGAGCCAAGTAAACCCCGAATAACTAAAACCAATTTCGAACCGTTTCTTTTCTTTTTTTTTTTTTTTTTTTTTTTTTCCCTTAACAAGACGCATCAAAACTAAATCTCTCTCACCGGGCCGAGTAGAGGTTGCATTTTGTGTTCGTTGGATCTCGTCAGAGGCGATCCAGACGGGTGAGCAGTCCTCCCACTCAGAACAGCTGTAGAGGTTCGGAGGCTGAGAGAACCTAGTCCTCAGGACTATCGTCCCTGATCACACCGTCCAGACGACCTGCAGCGGATCCTGTTCGTAGACGCCAATTTCTGTGGTGGAAATTTTCCATAAAGAAGTAGATGAGAGAGTTGTCCTTTTGTGCGATTTATTAAAATAATAAAGAAAATAAAAATAATGGGGAAAGCAAATAAAAAGCATGGATGTTGATCGTGCACATCAACAAACCAAAAACCAGCTGGGGAGATCAGTGCACACACCACGAAGGTGTGATGCAAAGAGCCCACGATCCTCAAGTTGCTTCTGCCTTTTAACCTTTTTCCCTGGACCTGTTGGAATCTCCTTATCACACTGTGGGTGAAGATGTTCATATTACACAGGGAATAAACAAGGCTACAGCCTTGGGTCTGGTGAGGCATCAGACAGAAAGGAGCCAGAGCCCAGGGTTAAAAGGCAGACTCAGGCCATGAACAATCGGTCACCTTGAGAGGGAGATAGATTGTCTGTCTGAGTATGTTCAGTTCTGGGTCTAATCAACAAGTACAGAATGCATGGTCACTATACAGAGTCAGAAATGAACACAAAAGCATTAAAGTACAATTTTTCCATTACAGCCGCTAAGGCTTATGGATAAAACAACTGTTTTTTGTTTTTAAAGTCTTTTAGTTAAAGTTAGGATTCAAAAAATTGTGTAACTTTCGTGAAATTAATTTAGTACCTTGTTCATTTATGGTTGTAATGTGTTCCTTTTGTTCTTTTTGGTGTGGTACACCGTGAGTGAGACGATTGTGTGTGGGAGTGACCATCAACGAGCAGTGATTTTTTGGGTGTGTGTGAAAAACGATTGTGGCTTGCTTTCTACTAAGGGAGTTCATCAGTTGCAACTGCTCTTTCTCGGGAAAGATTTCACTTAAAAATAAATGCAGGATTAAATGGACCTTTAATTAATTGGCTTTGCTTGCAAGCAAGACTCTTTTATTATTTCATTGTGTCTTGCGATAGTGTAGAAAGTCTAAACCTGAGCCAAATGTGCACAGTTTAATACAAAATAATGCAATTAAGCTTTTTATACTATTTAAGCAAAAGGACAAATTAGAACATCATTGTATGATTAAGTAACAATTAAATTAAATTCAAATAAAATAAAAAATATTGGATTTAAACATAAATATTAGTCTCTTATGCCAACATGAAGAGCCTAATACAAAATTTGTTCATTATTCATTGCAAGGGTCACTCCTTGTAACACCATGTTCTGTCATGGTGCATTACCCACAATGCATTGAAACACTTTTCCATTCATTTCAATGGGACAAAAAAAGTTGAAAAAAGCTTAATAACTTGCAAAATATAAAACATATGAATGAGAAAAATAATAGCACACTTCTCCTTAAAAAGCTGAACATTTTGATATTGAAATGGTTTCTGTAGCTCAAAGGATGCGGGAGTAGTTAGGTGCGGAAAAACGTGCGGAAGAACAAAAATAATCCATCCATCCATCCATTTTCTAAACCGCTTACTCCCTAATGCGGGGTCACGGGGGTGCTGGAGCCTAACCCAGCTGGCTATGGGCGAGAGGCAGGGTACACCCTGGACGGGTAGCCAGTCCATCGCAGGGCAACACATAGACAGACAACCATTCACACACACACTCACACCTAGGGGCAATGGAGAGAGTCCAATCAACCTAATGCACGTCTTGCGGACTGTGGGAGGAAGCGGCGAACCCACACAAACACGGGGAGAACGTGCAAACTCCACACAGAAAGGCACCAGGGCCGCCTCCGGGAATCGAACCCAGAACCTTCTTGCTGTGAGGCGACAGTGCTACCCACCGCACCACCGTGCCTCCCAACATTATTTTTATTTCCAAAAAAAAAAAAATTAAAACGTTTACATGCGATTTGCCCGCTTTGATGTAGACAAAACTCCTGAAAGCGTTTTACTTTACATTCCGTTTATTTCGTTATTCCCACTTTCATATCTGTCTGATAAATAAAAGTGGGCGGGGCTATCAGTCCCATAGCAAAGGTAAGCGCTGACTGTGGGGGCTGGGCGCATCAACATACAGGACAAAGACCTGTGTTCCTCTGCTACAGCCTCCTCTTTCAGCCTGCTGCTTTGGGCCGTTATTCCCCCACTTACTATGGGGTGCCAAAAGTAAAAGTAGCACCTATAACTAGTTTTCTCACATTTAACTAAATGACACAACATGTTTTCTCACATTTAGTTAAATGTGCAAAAGTCTAAATGTAAATGTTAAAATAAATGTAAAATATAAATAATATAAAATGGGGGAAATTGAACGGGCTGTAACGGCAGGTGTGCGGGCTGAGGCTCCGCTTCAAAACACCATTAATGAGGAGTCAAGTAGGTTTAAAAAGAATATTTCTGTGGCGCCGGTGAAGAATTAGTTGGCTAACTATACTAGCTAGCCGAAGTTACGTCCAGGCTAAAAACAAAAGTTTCCAGATCAGATGTGGGCGGGGTTTGCGCGCACTGTTTGAGGTGATTGAGTTCGCGTCTCTGATCTGAGACCAGCGCTGTTTGAGGGTAGGGATGGAGTCAACTTGCCCATTCATGAATATTCAGTTTTACACTCGGCCAACATTTAACATTTACATTTAATATTTAACATTTACATTTAACATTTACATTTAACATTTAGACTTTTGCACATTTAACTAAATGTGAGAAAACATGTTGTGTCATTTAGTTAAATGTGAGAAAACTAGTTATAGATGCTCCTTTTACATTTGGCACCCCATAACTTACTGGTGCCACATGTTGACAAAGTTGACCAGTCGCTTTTATGTAGACACAAAACTCTTCAAAGCATTTTACTTTACATTCTGTTTATTTTGTTATTCAAATACATGTAATTGCAAATGCTGCACTGAGCTCTCTTTTACTTTGATGAGTTTTGTGTCTACAAGAAAGCGGGCAGAACAAGTCCATGCGTGTGTCACCACTGAAAGCGGCTGCTGAACCTCTTGGGAACATGGCTGTAGCTCTGCAATGACTTTATGTGGTACAGGTGAAAGGGAAAATAACGAAATAAACGGAAATGTAAAACAGAAACGTCTTCAAGCGTTTTCTGTTTAAATTTTTTATTGCACATTTGTTAAAACTAGATGGGTGCACTGTCTTTTTTCCTAATTCTTGGGAACGTTACAGTGCAAACCGTATGGGATTTAAAAATAATAAGTAAATAAAAATAATGTTTGCCCTGTTAAAATCTGGGGAATAAAAACGATTCTGATTCTGAAAGCAGCTGGTCAACTTTGTAGGAACACATTTCATATGGTACAGGTGTAAGGGAGACTAACAACCCAACGCAGCCGAGGCTGTAGCAGGCAGAGAAACGCAGATCTTTGTCCTGCATGTTGATGCGTGTTTCCCCTTCCCCCCAGTGTCCCTGCTCTGGGACGTGGATGGCCACGCCCACTTTCATTCAACAGACGGACATGAAAGAGGGAATAACGAAATAAACAGCTGGTTAACTTCTTAGTGTTGCCCGACACTCTATCGACCTCACTTCACTCACTAGGAATAATGGCGTGTAGTCAGGTGTAGATTAAATGGTACAGACTTTATTAGTTTTCTTAAAAGACAGCGCCGTCCCCATAACACATCCCCAGACATCTGATAGTCACTGGCACCGTTGCTCCCTGTGCTGAAGGGTTCGCAAAGCCCTTAGTGGAACACCGCACACACAGTCATGCTAAGGGTTAAGACACCGCAATATAATAGTATAATTCACGCATGATTAAATACACACCCTGATCGGCCTTTCAACACAATCAACGGGCCAGGCTACGCTATCCACAGGGGACAGCTAGGGAAATGGCAAACAAACTAAACGACACAAAAAAAAACAAAAATAATAATAGAAAAACGTGGTTAGTCCACCCTTACAGAATATGCTCCCGCATATGACAACAGGCCATGCAAGGCCGAGTGGACTAACCAAAGAAAAAAACCCTTAAATAAACACAAACGGACAGCAGGAAACAGCGATATGCCGCACCAGCAATCCCTGCCCTGTCAATTATCGTACACACGATCGTTGCGCGTCTCCGCTTTGGACCCCACCCCACCCCACTGACTGCGTGGCTGCCCCGCAAGCTCCAGCGACACCTTTGGGGATCTTACTCACGCTCCTACCAACACCATCGTCCTTTCAGAACCACCAGTACGGGGAACACCTGCAAACTTTTATCCCCTCCCTTCCCTCACCCTCCATCAGGTGACGCCTGCTACATCTCTCCCCTCCACAATGCATCGGCGACCCGACGATAGACTAAAATGGGGAAAGAACCATTCAGGATGTTCCAAATCCCTGCCAAATCACTTATGACTGCACTGACTGAGGTAACCTATATGGATTAAAGTGCTGTCCAGCAGTCCTACGAGGCTCTGGTTTAGATAACGTCTCAGTCTCCTCAATAGGTCCCTGAGAGAGACGGCATTCTCGACCAGAAATAGCATTATCTACCCCATTAAAAACACAATTTACTGACTCGTCAGACTCTTGCTCAAGCTCATCAGTCCCCTCTTCCCCCATTCCCAGCTCTAGGTCATCTTGTTCTTCACTTAGTTGCTCTCCCTCGCTCTCTCGTTCCCCTGGAACACTCCTTATCTCTGTCCTATGCACCTGACGTAGTGGCCCCCCCCTGCCCCACAGGGGCAATGGAGTACACCACACCTTGCTTGGAAGGTGGACGGACTACTCGATAGAGTGTGGGGTCCCAGAAGTCCTGGATCTTATTACGGCCCCTCACAGACCGATTCCGAGCATATACCAAGTCACCCTGCTCAAAATCTGGACTTACACCCTGATTCTGATCATTCAGAGACTGTTGCACTCGTTTCACTGCTAAACGTTGCTGAACCATATCATATGCAACCACCAATGACTTTTGATGTTCCTGCACCCACTCTTCCAAAGGGATATCATCTTTGACTTCATCATCCATCCCCAACAAAAAATCCACAGGCAGTCATGGTTCCCGCCCAAACAACAAAAAGTATGGGGTCATGCCAGCTGATTGGTGCCTGTTGTATTATAAGCGTAAATGACCTGTGATAGGTGGTAAGGCCACCGCCGTTTCGGCTCTGGGGGAAGGGCCCGTAACAAATCATGAAGCGTGCGGTTAAATCGCTCACACTGACCATTCCCTTGTGGGTGATATGGGGTAGTACGACTCTTTTCAACCTTATAGATTTTACACAGTTGATGGATCAGCGCGCTCTCGAAATTTCGACCTTGGTCTGAATGAATACGACTTGGGGGTCCAAACAACTGAAACCAATGCTTCACCAGTACCTCCGCCACTGTACTGGCCCTTAGTCGGGACAGCCTGCGTATACATAGAAAACACGTCGGTCATTACTAATATGTTTTCTCTACCATCTGTTGAACGCTCCAACACCGTAAAATCTATGGCTAGAATTTCATGGGGCCGCGATGCTTTAATACTCCCCATAAATGTTTTAACCTTTGGCTGAATAGCTTTGGAAAGAACACACCTTTCACAATCTTTACACCATCTTTCCACATCTGTAGTATATTTATGTATCATATCATATATTATTATATAGGTAGTGAACAATCTGTTCCGGTCAGGTTAAGATGCAGTGACTGTTCCTCAACCCTTGCAGTTTCGCAGGGTCGTTGTCTGGGAACAGAGAGTAGATGGGTTCGTGTGAGGTGGGGTGAAAGAGTTTGCTTAAACTGGGTTCGTAGAATCTGGGTTCGCAGAATCTGTTGCGTAAACTGTTTATTCGAGCTGTTCCTAAGGAAATATTCAAAATGTCACGCCGACCTGGGAGCTGGACAGATAACACGGCCCAGCGCCAGGACTTTCCGAGTGGCCGAGAAAAACATCTACACGTCCTTATTTGGACATGTGGAAAGATTTTAGGTGGCGGTTAAAAGCAGGCCTTCACAGGCTGGGGTTTTCAGAGCGCTTCGCAGAGGGTCCGCTGGTAGCACACAGCGGACCTTTTCCGACCTCTCAGTTCTCTCTGCAGAGGAACAAGTAGGTGAATTCGGTCTCTGCCTCTCTTGTTATTACTCTTTTGTAATCATTATATGATTGTTTCAATTTGTCATGTATAATAAATTTGTATGCTATTGATTTAAACTTCAAAGTTGAGTTCTTGTGAAATCTCTGTCGTGATTGAAGAACAAAGAGAATACACGACAGAAATTGGCGTCACTCCAAGCAGGCAGGAAAGCCGGGTCTGAAGCCGACAGGTGCCCGACTGCACCCAGCCCGAGACGACTCGTCACTGATGGCCACAGGTGAGATGCGCTTAAAGCTCTTATATGACGATTCTCTGTGTTGGGGGCAGTGTGGGCAAATGTTGGTTACATTAGAAGATTCTAAATTCTGATTCGGCTATTTCTAGAAAACAATCTGTGTGGGAATAAGCAGAGAGAGGCAGTGGAGAATTTGCTTGTATAGTTTGCTGTATATAAATATAACTAACCAACTGCTTTATTTGTGTGCTGTGCTTTGCTTTTATTGTGGGGAAATAGAAAATGACATGGCCTATTGACCTCTAGACGTTGACTTAAATGTTGACTTAAGGCAGACGCGGATTGGACACTCTAATATTAAGGGCTTTGAAGTCTGTATTTGGTTAAAGTATATATAAAGGCTGTGTAAGTACCATAACTGATGCCGATGGCTTCGGCCCAACAACGCTGAAGTGGCAAAATATATGCACATTTTTTCACTGGACTGGACACTCTCTATTTACTCTTTCATAGGGTAGGAGCTATATTATGCCATTTCAAAAGCGTACACCAAATTTACAGGGGGGGGTGCGTAACAAGCGTCAAGTTATGGTGCGGCCTCAGTGCATTAGGAAATAGAGTGTGACCTTGTGCTACACATTCAATCAAATTTTGGTTTTAGGCACTGTAGGTTTATGTGCGTATGAGGAGACCTACATTAAGCTTGGGACTGATCAATCCAAGTGTAGATTTTCTCATGAGTTGTGAGGCCTGAGAGACATAGGGAAACCGGTAAAAGCGCTTTCTGTGATATGCATATGAAGATTAAGTGTGCTGGCAATAGTGTATGAAGTTTAATCAAGTGTGTATTTGTGTATATACGTATGTGAAGTTAAACGGCGTAATAGTTGCTTGTTGCTGATTTAAATTTGAGTAGGCTGGGTTGACAGCGGCTCCTCTACTCCTCCGGTGCAGAAGGAGTGTGTGTGTGTGAGGGAGAGAGGAAAAGAGAGCAGGAGGGCGGGGGAGTCAGTGTGTGTGTGTGTGGACTAGACAGAGATCCCCGCTCCTCATACGTGTGTTTTCAGATAGTTGGGGGGAGACGTTGGCTTGGTGCCAGGTGGCGACGAAGTTTTAATTTTTGTAGTAGTTTAATACTGTAACATTTTTGATTGTCCTATATTGTGTTCACTTTTCTTTGTACCTTTATAATCATTTTGACGTAATCTGAGTGTTTTAGTGCATTCTTTGGTGACGACGTGTCCGCACTGTGGTTGGGAGTGGTCAAGCTGGTCACGGTGTGTAAAGACCACGGCTGCTTTGTTTATTAAAATAATAAAAAAGGGGGGAGTTGAGGCGCGGTCTCTAAATTAGGTGTGGAGGCGTCAGCTGTGGGCCTCTTCTGTTGTCTACGCTCCCGAGAGAGAGTGTGTGTTTTCCTGCTCAGAGCACTAGGCTCAGTGTGTGTGTCGTACTGGTCAGAGCATTAGGCTCGGGTGTGTGTGTGTGTGAGTGTGCATTGGAAAGACATAGACACATAGTTGGCAGACTGCACTAAAGCCTTAGTTTTGTTCCTATTATTACTATTAGTGTAATGGACAGCAGCTAAACTTCAAAACGTATACTACGTCGGTTGAAGAGGAAGGAATTTTACTGTAACGCTAACGCTTCTAAATTGGCTCAGAGCCGTCAGCCGTGTGCTTCTCTAAGAGCAGAATCAGACTGGAAGTACAAAGACAAACAGAGTACTTACGAGCCTCCATCTGTCTGAGGCTCCGCCTCACCCCTCCCCTGAGTTTTCACCAACTTTTCAGATCAGATGTATGTATGTATGGACTATTAGTGCCTGGTTAGTATTAGGTGAGAATAAATGTTAGTAATACACTAGGTGAGAATAGAACCACAGGGGTAGGGGATATACATGCTAGTGGACTAGTAGTGGTCTGCAGCGTGTTGGTTATACTTTCTGTCAGGGTGTATTGCTGGGATTTAGCTTCTATTTTTCCATTTTCAGTTTCCATTCTGTCTGGTTCTAGGTTAACTAGGTTATTTGGGCAAAGTTAATAAACTTTCCTCCATTTATATCAAAGATCTTTCTGCTCACGCGTCTGTAGCACCTGCAGTCTCATGAGCAAGACCACCATTTGTGACCTAATGTGGGTTAGGCACAGCCTGTGACATCACTATCACGTTAAATCAAGTGTTTCAATTACGCTGATTTTGTATAAACCTAGTAATATAAACAAAGCACATGATCAGCTCCAATAAGACGCTTATAATTTTTCTTCAGCAGTTGCTCTGAAGCGGGCGTTTCTGCAGTGGTTTGGTTTATCTTTGCATCAGACTTACTCTTTTATTCAGAACAAATCAAAACCCATCAGCTCAACAGTCACTAGGAATGATTATCGGGCCAGTTGCTTAAAACAGAGGTAAAACCAAGATACCCAGAAAGGAAGAGCGTCTAATTACAATTTAACTGGTTAATATTTATGTTGCTTTTCACTAACTATGGGTTGTAAAGACAGGGAACTTACTTCAGTTATGAACACTGATTGAGATTAGTTCAGTTACAAGTATAATTAGGTGTAATTAGGGGTTGAAATCATATCTTCAGTAAAGGTACATATTCAATAATGAGATCTGTGGATGGGAACATGTCTCCAGTCGAGGTGTTGATGAAGGAAATTCAGAAATGCTCACACAAATTGAGCAAGCGGACACATAAATCCACGTCGCCCTGGCCTTCAGAGGGGACATTTGATCTGAGGCAGTGTGCAGAGATGCAGGGTTTTATAAAAACCTATAAGATAAAAGACAAATCTGTAAAGCGAGGCC
This sequence comes from Betta splendens, assembly GCF_900634795.4. Taxonomy (NCBI): domain Eukaryota; kingdom Metazoa; phylum Chordata; class Actinopteri; order Anabantiformes; family Osphronemidae; genus Betta; species Betta splendens. The sequence continues at coordinate 4,180,968 of NC_040885.2, read as the reverse complement.
TTAAACGGGAAGAGAAAATGCAGTGTTTCAATTGTTTATCAACTGTGCAAAAATTATGAGCAAAAAGACGACTCAATGTGGTGATAATCAAATTAATCAGATCTCTATAATTAAGTCTCTTTCAGATGCGTCCCAGATGGATGCAGAAGAAACAAAACCATTACGGACAAAGAAGCCAGTTCACCCTGTAGCTGATCTAGAAGGGACAGACAGGGCAGTGAAAAGGGATGAGTTGTTAGAACTGCCCGACATTTATTTAAACACAGAGAAAATCTCAATTGGAAATTCCTGCAGTGAAAGTGATCTGCGTGACAGAGCAGGTAGATCACTGTGGGCTGAGTCAGATGAGGAATCAGTGTGTGTGGGTGACGAATGGGTAAATGAGGTTTCTGATGGACTTCCTCTGCTGATCAAAAGGGCAAAGTGTCAAAATCTGCCCTGGCCTTCAAGACCGGAACAGAATGATCTGACTGGCACTGTGGAACTTTGCAACTTGTCACTAGAACAAATAACTAAGCATGTGATTCATGCTGTTGAGCTGCGTCAGAAGCAGGCAAAGGAGGCAGTGAAAAAAGCAACACGCCAGCAGCAGAGGCAGAAAGAGGGGGAGAAAAGAGAGACGAGGATGGTCTCTGCTCAACCAGCCAGCGTGCCTCAGACCCCACCTACACCACCAGGCATGGCCACACCTCAGGTGATGTACATTCTACCAGGAGGGTAGACAAGACGACCTCCTATGAGGAGAGGAGGGTTCCCTGCAGACAAAGGCAGAGGAACGGGGCAGCCACAAAGGAGGCGTGAGATGCTACTGCTGTGGGAAGACTGGTCACGTAAGAAGCCATTGCTTTGATTGGCTACGAGGCTCACGAGGAGTGCCGAGACCAAAGGGGTCCGCTGATCAATGTGGAGGCCCCTCAGCTGGTTACTAGAGAGGACCAGACACCTGCAGGATTCATGAACTTTGTTGATGGGCTCCATCAAAAGCCAAAAAGCCAGATGCCTCTGAATCTGTGACTTCACCTTGATGCACACTTTAGTACTTTGAGACTCAGACAAATATCTAAAATTTGGAAACAAAATAAACAAGTCGGCTGGTGAGAATGACTTAGTCCTTAACCTGCCAACAGAGACAAAAATTAAAAATATGCCAATTTTACTAGGCAAGGGAAAGACAAAGGTATAGAGAATATTTCAAGATAAAGTTCCCAATTCAATCACTCTGCTGACAAATGCTCCACCTGATGCTCAGTGGGTGACGGTGTTAAAAACAATGTGAATTGAAGTATGTGGATGAAGGGACTGTGTGCACCAGACTTTGAGACATGCCTCATTTCATCTCTCCAACTAACACTAACTGTAGACAGTTGTCTCATTATATTGGTAAAGACTCACTCTCATTATTGAGGTAAGGAAGTTTCACTAGACAAGCCTTAATACTGTAGGAAGTGCCTCCCACATACCATAAAGTGAGTGAAGTATCTGAGGAGGTTAATCAGCTAAAAAGGGGAATGAGGAGAGTGTACATGTTTCCCTCATACAGTAAACAGCAGTTTGATCCCTACAGTATGTAAGCTAGTATAACGCATCATGCTCTCATGTGTTACAGAAAACATTAAACTTCAAGGTGACTAAACCAGGTGTGCCTTTCACTGCTACTGTGCCAGTTCCCCAGTAGATAGAAAAAACCAAACCATTCGGAACCTGCAAGGTGTAACTGTTGCAACAATGCTTAGCCTTCTATAGTACAGTATTATAATAAAAATGGATTGTGGTTGCTACGAGCAGTTACAGTTTCACTGCACTACATTTAGGATTTGCACAGTACGTCTACTGTTTAAGTGGGGCTGCAGTTTTAATGATCGCCTTGACATGTTTTGATGAGGTTCCACTTAGTTCTTATCATCACTATCATTAATATATTCCAACAGAGCAGAAGACACATTCAGCAAATGTGTAAACCAGGTCTCAGTTCATTTTTTCTTTCCATTCTTTTGCTAAACAGTTGACATAGATGTCATCAGTCTGCAGGCCTTAAACAAGTGTTACAGGGCTGTGGTGTTCTTTACGGCATAGAAGGAGGAGGTCTGGGGAAGAGACTGAGCAGCAACAGTGACGGGCTTTATCCTCCAAGAGGGGTGACTGTATGTGGGTTATATGGACTTTCTTTAATAGCTTACAATACTTCAGTTATCGTCCACAGCTATTTTGTTATCACTACAAATTCTGACAGTCACAGGGGAATTATAATTAGATGTAACAATAATTGTGGGGTTGTTTGAATTTCTAGGGTATAGCTTTGCGTTTCCAACAGTTGACTAGGTTGTGTTATGTCCATGTGTCATTTCTGATAGTTTGTGAGGATTCAGCTTATTTAGTCTTTACGTTAATTTTGTCATAAAGTCACTTAATGCATGCATCCGCAATGCGTCTTGAATTTAAAAAGGTTTCCTACAACGCAATGATTCTGTGTTCATAATGAGATTAGTTCGTGTTGATGTTATAGTTATTAAGGTCTAAACATTCTTGTTTCTCCTATTGACATTGTCCTTAAGTTCACTCAGTTTATTCAGGGATTGATGATGATCCCTGGTAAGGATAAATACGTAGGATAAATAAGTGTAGGAAATTACTTTTAAGGGTTTTGCTAGTGTTCTTTTATCCATCTATCTTAATTTAATGATTTAATCGGCTTCAAATTCAATGGACAGTTATCTGTCTATTGAGGGGGGAAAATGTATTGTAAAAAATTGCTTTGATTATTGCTTTATGACGGTCCCTAGTAACTGGGGAACTTGTGTGTGTGGCATCTGCTGTGAGAATGGACTATTCTGTTTCTGTTGTGTTTTACCCCAAGTTGGTGAACTTAATCCATGGGAGAAAGGTTGTGGTCGAGTTGGCACAAAATTTGATTTGGTATATACTGTAAATAGCTTACGCTACAGAGGAATATGATCTCACAGCGGGACTCATTGTGGAGTGATAGGAAAAGTGACAGGAGCAGGGTATGTCAGGAAGAAAAGGAGTTAAGGGAAGTCGAAGAGTGAATGAAAAGGGAAGTGTAAATGTGATAATGACAATAGAGGGATGAAAAAGTACTGTGAACATTGCATTTTAGTGTGTAGCTTGTAAAAATATGCCGAACGCATAGACTAACATTGCATGAAGCTTTGCTTGACAAAACAGTGTTTAATGCATCAACCAAGTTTCTATGTGAAACAGATGATTAATATACGCAGGAAAGCTGTGTTGTTCCATTGCAGGAAAGAAGAGGACAAAGAAGATCAAACTCCGGATCACTGATGGGCCCTGAGTGACACTGCTAACTCATTTAGCAGAACAAGGTCACAGGCTAGCCTTTCTAAATTATAGTTCTCATAGAGCAAGAGGTTTCTCTCTTAGCTCACGTGCACAACAAAAACCCTGAGCTCATGACATGACTGACTGATACTGTATATGCTCTGCGGACTGACTATGACACATGTCGATGATGTTTCTTGTTGTTGATTTTATATAATGAGGGTTTAACAATTTTCATTCTGCATCTCAGTGTGTTGTTGTACACAGGAAGCTCACATTAACAACTTCAGCCCTTCTCTCTACACAGAGCAGCAGTGGAGAAACTGTGTCAACTAATTTTCTAAACTAATTTTTTTCCCTAACCAACTTCTCTCCTACTCTTAACCTCCATCCACAGATTACTTCAGTATCAGAGGAGGGTGTGTCTTATGATCTGCTACAACTGTGGGTTTTTATATTCTCTGATCTTTTGATTTCTACAGCAACGACCTGGAATAAAAAGCAAACTATATGTTCTGTTCACTCTAACCCTAACCCTAGCTCTGTAGGATGGTTTATGCTGCACTATAGTGCAGATCTTTCTGCCTCTCAGCTATCAGCTCTCAGGTCACAGCTGGAGCACCAGTCTGAGGGGGACAGAGGATGGTGCAGCAGAAGTGTGCTGGAGCCCTGAACGGTCCAGAAATGAGGGACTCTGTGTTCAATGTGAAGGCAAGCTGGGCCAACTGGGTCGCTAGCAGAAAGGCAGGACATCAGATGAGGTTCCTAGGACAACGCAGAGGGTGCAGTGCCACAGCTTCCAGTACAACCGTGACGGACGAAGGAGGAGTCGATGGAGCCGAAGGAGCTGATGGAGAGTCCAATATATTGCAATTCCAGCTACACCAACAATCCTCACCCACCTAATATTGTGGGGCTGCGCTGACCAACACGGCTATAGGGTGTGGGCGGAGCGCCGCCCTTAGCTGCATCGTTGATATACACTGATGTTTGAATTTGCCCGTGCATGAGCTGAATTGCAGATGCTGGATGACGTGGGATCACAGACCTTCATGATTGACTGTGGTTGGTGTGGAGTCTGTGAAGAATCTGTTGTGATAAAGAGGACACTTATGTAGAATGAAAACTGTGAGGTTTGTTACTGAATGTACTTGTTTACAGGCAGCGTGGGAGGATCACCTGTTGGAGCTGAAAGAAGAGCTTAGGTGTTCTATTCACCACAGATTTTGTGAATCTTTAACTCTGCTTTTTCATCTTAATGTTGAAGTTCATGTCTATTTAATATAATGCAGTATGATGAGTCAAAGAGGAGCTTTCTTGGCCACTCACTTTCAAGATTGATGGGCATTAAAATGCCCATGAGGAGGGGATTTGTAGTATATTTATGTATCATATCATATATTATTATATAGGTAGTGAACAATCTGTTCCGGTCAGGTTAAGATGCAGTGACTGTTCCTCAACCCTTGCAGTTTCGCAGGGTCGTTGTCTGGGGACAGAGAGTAGATTGGTTCGTGTGAGGTGGGGTGAAAGAGTTTGCTTAAACTGGGTTCGTAGAATCTGGGTTCGCAGAATCTGTTGCGTAAACTGTTTATTCGAGCTGTTCCTAAGGAAATATTCAAAATGTCACGCCGACCTGGGAGCTGGACAGATAACACGGCCCAGCGCCAGGACTTTCCGAGTGGCCGAGAAAAACATCTACACGTCCTTATTTGGACATGTGGAAAGATTTTAGGTGGCGGTTAAAAGCAGGCCTTCACAGGCTGGGGTTTTCAGAGCGCTTCGCAGAGGGTCCGCTGGTAGCACACAGCGGACCTTTTCCGACCTCTCAGTTCTCTCTGCAGAGGAACAAGCAGGTGAATTCGGTCTCTGCCTCTCTTGTTATTACTCTTTTGTAATCATTATATGATTGTTTCAATTTGTCATGTATAATAAATTTGTATGCTATTGATTTAAACTTCAAAGTTGAGTTCTTGTGAAATCTCTGTCGTGATTGAAGAACAAAGAGAATACACGACACATCTACGTACATATTTGGCCAATAATAACGTTATTGTACCAGCTGCAATGTACGGTCAACCCCTTGATGGCCATGATCGTCATGAAGCGCATGTAAGACACGGTTTTGCAAACACTGAGGTAACACAAGCTGGTCGACCTCCCTTCCTTTATCTGATGCATAAATCCGGCGATACAGTATGGAGCCACTTTTTTTAACACGTCCCCACTGACAAACCAGTTCCCTCGTACCCTTACTAAGGGTATTCCTCTCCTTGGGTTCTGGTGTTCTACCGGCTGTCCAATAACCCAAAAAAGGCCCAATAACTGGATCCTGTTTCTGTAGAACAACTAGATCCAATTGTGAACACCCTGGCAACACACTAATTTCTGTCTGCACGATGGGAACTCCCTCACCCTGTAGATCTAACTCGGGAGTCTCTGCATGTCTCAGGTTCTCATGCTGACGCGACAAAGCATCTGCGTTGATGTTTTGGGAGCCCGGGCGATACCTTATTGATAGGTCAAAGACAGCCAGCTCTGAGACCCATCTCTGCTCTGTAGCCCCTAGTTTCGCCGTCGCCAGGTGACTTAACGGATTGTTATCTGTGAATACTGTACAGCGATGGCCTAACAGGTATTCTCTAAATTTTTCAGTGACAGCCCATTTCAGAGCCACCAGCTCCAGTTTCATAGAGCTATAGTTGTTCATATTACGCTCTGTAGGTTTCAAGTTCCTGCTGGCAAAGGCTATTGGCCGTAGCTTACCCTCATTCTCCTGAGAAAGGACTGCTCCCAACCCTCCATGGCTTGCATCCACCTCCAACACAAATGGCTTCTTGAAATCTGCGTAAGCAAGTACAGGGGTTGAGATAAGGGCAGTTTTGAGTTTCTGAAAACTCTGTTCGCAATCTACATCCCAAAACTTAACTAAGGGCATTGGGGGAGTCTTGCCCTTTCTACCGCCAAGGAGGAGCTGTGCCACCACCCCGTGTAAAGGGGCTGCCATCTGTGAAAAACCAGCAATAAATCTCCTATAATAACTAGCAAATTCTAAAAAGGAACGGAGCTCTGCTAGATTATTAGGTTTCCTCCAATCACGTACTGCCGCTACTTTATCTGGGTCTGTGGATACTCCTTCCGCGGACACCACATGTCCCAAATACTTCACTTGCTGCTGAAAAAACTGGCATTTAGACAGCTTCACTTTTAACCCTTGCTTCTCTAACCGGGAAAGAACCTCCTCCAGACGCTCCAGATGATGATGCACAGAAGATGAAAACACTATCACGTCATCCAGGTAGAGTAGTACAGACTACTGCCTGTAATCCACACACATCCGTAAACTACCATCTTTTTTTTTGGACCAGCACAATTGGAGATGAGTATGGGCTACTACTTTCTCTAATGATTTGAGCCTATAACAACTGTTGAATATGACTCCTTGCTAGTTCATACTGGGATGGTGGAATGCGTCGATATGGTTGTCGAACTGGGGTGTCATCTAGCACTGGAATTTCATGTGTGATTAGGTTGGTACGCCCGACATCCATGTCATTATTTGCAAACACACAACTATACTTCACTAATAGGGCTCTCACTTGTTCTCTTTCTCCTTCCTCAAGATTCTCAAACTCTGGTAAATCACATTGTGTCTCCCCGCCCATGGCTATCTGATGAGACACATAAGCCACACAGTTCTGAGAATCTACAGACACACATATTTGCGGATCCCTGTCAACCAACACGCTAACCACTTGAACTGTGGCTATGACGCGACGTGGCGTCAGCCAAACATCCGTTTTACCCACATTAGTAACAGGTACGAAAGTCCCACCCCTTTCTCCCTTCAGCAATGAGGGTGACACCAACAGCCCTTCTGGAAGGCAGCCCTGATTAGGCTCCAGAGTTTCAACAAGCAGCTCTGTTGTTTCTGGTACAGGTATATTAGGACAGGTTACTGGAACATACACAAGGGTTCCTGCAGGAACACAAAATGGCTTCTTACCCTGCATTTGGATGCGATGGGGTTCAACAGACTTAGCCAAGGCATCCGTCATCTGGCAATACCTCAGTGCTTTTCTCAGTGCAAGATGGGGGTGCCGTCTTCAGGGCTGGAGCTTCCCACAGGTTGGAACCGTGTTGCTCATACAACTTACCCCCGGCACACGTGTCTTTTTCTGTAACCATCGATGGGGTCTCCTACAATCAGTACCCCCCGACCGGGCAGACATATCCCCAAAATTGTAACATCCAACTCAACATAACCCAAATAAGGAATTTTTAGGCCATTAGCCGCCTTTAACCCCAACCATCCACATTCCTTAAGCATGTCTTTAGTGAGATGGGAAAATTCTTTCTTTAAAAAAACTCTGTCATTGTGGTAACCATTGATCCTGTGTCTAAAAGGCATGGGACCACCCCCCCCCCCAAATCAACCTCCCCCTCCGGGCATACACCCACTAGGTGGCTAATGCCTGGGTTGTCTGTTAAATTGGAGCCTTGCAACTCTCCCACCAGTGTTTGGCTCTGTACACTAGCTTTAAACACTTTAAACCTCACTTTGTAAAGTGCCTTGAAATAACTTTGTTGTGATTTGGCGCTATATAAATAAAATTGAATTGAATTGAATTGTAGGACTACCCCCATCTCTCCTTCCCTTTCTGCTCGTCTCCTCTCAGAACGGGATGTCGTGGGGCAATATCGGGCAATATGCCCAATTTGGTCACATCGGAAGCAGACTGGTTTCCCATCTACACTTCTGGGCCGTGTGGTCTGAATGCTGGGAGATGGCAGTTTAGGAGGAATTAATGCTCTAATAACCAGCTCCAACTGAGTCTGCTGTGCTTGCAATAATGACTTTAACTCTGCATAGTGTGACAAGTTTGAGTCCACAGTTTCACCAGATGCTGCCACTTCACTAGACACTAAGGTGGACTGAATGCCTCTTTGGTTACCAGGCTGGCTCTGATATTGTGCAACCCATTTGGTGGCCTCTGCTCTAACATCACGGCTAGTGGGTTGGTATTAACCAGATCTCGCAATCTGACCCGCAAAACTTGATCCTTAATTCCATCACAGAATTGATCTCGCAGATCTGTCGGAGCTTTATGAGCTGCCTGACGACCAGTTTTAATAATTTGGTCTATCAGATCCATCAAAGAATGAGAGTAGTCCAGAAAAGACTCCCCTTCTTGCTGCTTCCGATTAAAAAAACAGCGCTGTAAGGAAATATGAGTGTGTGGCAGACCATATACTTCATTAAGAGTATCAAAGATTTTTTCCACATTCTCTGATCAATTGGCAAGAATTTGATCTCAGTACGTGCGGCACCCTCCAGATGATCAAAAACCATTTGAGCTCGCTCTTTTTCTGTCCCCCCTCTTGTTTGTACAAACGATCTCATCAGCTCAATCCATTCATCTAGAGTCAATGAATTTACATGATCTGGCCTTAAAGAGGGTAACTTTCTATCTCGCTGCACATAAATTACCGGATTGGTTCCTTGTCGCCATTCCAGGTTCATTTCCAAAAGCGCCCGTAGATGTAGACGGCCTCTCTGCCTCTGCAGCTACAGCTCTCATGTCCCTCAGTTCATTTTTTTTGTTTGTTTTTTTTTGTTCTGTCCAGCAGTTTAGCAAGCAGCATATATTACGCTGAATGCCATATTGTGATGGACAGCTTTGCTTTAACAACCACCTGATTTATGGTTTATTTAATAGTTTATTTAGCTAATCCAAAATGTGTGTGATGTTGCTGTGTTGGTGGACAGGTTAGGTTTCTGCTTTAGGGTGTGTATGCGGGAGGGTGGGGGGGTTGCAACCAGCTGCTGAAACCAAGCAAATCTGTTAAGTAAACAATCGGAGCAAAAAAAAAATTAAAAAAATAAATAAGAAGCAGGGATGTACCTTAGGCTAACACATTCATAACTAAACAATTTTTGTACTGTGGTTTACCTTGGAGATTAATACTAATACCAATAATAGTGCTAAGGTATGTGCACATACTAATACAAACATATACATACAATATACATACAATATCCTGGCCTGAAAGAGTAGAGCCCGAGGACCCACGGTCCGTAGGGAGCCCGCCAGAAGATGCCCCCGCGCGCAGAGTGGGGCCCGCCCCCAGTCCACCACCCCCACACGAGCGGAGAGGGGCCTACCCCATCGGCCCGACCTCATCCTCTGGCGCCACCGCGGCCTGCAACACAAGGCCAGCAATTGGTGGGGTCAGCAGAAAAGAGACCACCCAGGCAGACGATCATCGTACCCCGGGCGAAGAACCGGACCCCACCACACGCATACCAACTCACACAAACACAGACGCATACACCCACCCACATGTGCAACACACATCATCACATCAACACATACAAACACCATAGACTCTCTCACAACAAACTAGTCAATCATACGTGAACCAATGCACTCTCAGATACATTCTCGCACCCACACCATTCGCTTGATCACATTCGTGGGGAGGGTAGGTCTCCGGCCTGCCGTCCATGTGGCCCCAGGCAGGGACCGCAGCTCCTCCCGAGCCCCGACCAACCCCCCCAACCCGGGGGAGGCAGAGGGGAGCAGAAAAAGGCACCCCAGAACCCTGCAACCCAGCTTGGACGTGTGTGGAACTAAAGTGCACTGAAGGTGGGTGACACCTCCAGGAGCACAACCGCTGGCTGACGGTGTGTCCCCCGGACAGTGCCCCCCCTCGCCCTAAATGTCTTTTTGCAGTTAAAACTGGGTGGTGATCTCTCCACCAGGGCCAGTGGCCGAGGCCACAACTGGCCTCAGCCCCAGGCCCCAGTGAAGGAGCCCACCCCCGGCCCTAAATGTATGTGTATGTGGCTAAGTATGAGGAACTTTGGGAGATACCCAATTCTCCGAGGGGTCCAGCAGACAGAGCCATCAATGGGAAGGCTCCGTCTACTGGCCCCCCCGGAAGGAGCCCCCAGATTCCTGGACAAGTGTGTATGACTAATGCAATTAAAACTGCAGAGCATCCCACTTGGAAGGGACGGAACCACTTCCCAGTAGCCCCGGTCCCTCCATCAGCAGGACGCCCCTTGCAGACCTAAGTGGATGAATGTGGAGAAATGTAGTTGGGAAGCAGAGCACCAGGGTCCGCAGAGCCAGGTTCCCGACTGGCTCTGCTACCTATCCCACCACCCCCCACAACCCCCAGCCAGGATGGGACAGCCGAGACCCAGGGACCGCAGTACTACTGCCCAGGCGCCACACGCAGCACAGCCAGAGCCATCCTCACCCTTCTGTCACACTTACCCATTCTCTCGCTCAAGTATGCCCATGCTCGCCCCGTGTAGTGTGACACTCAAACCCACACACATACTCTGCGGTTGTGCATTGAGGGCAAGCCTCCGCCCAGGGCCCAATGAAGGTTCTAGCCTGAGTAGTCCGCCAACCCCCCCTGCAACAGGCCCGAGCAGTTACCAGAGGGCGTCGGACTGCTAGGGCAGGCAGCGCCCCACCCGAGCAGGGGCAGCACCCCAGGGGAGAGACACCCCTCCGGGCACAGGCAGGCACCCCCAGAGGGAGTCCCCCGGACGCAGGTCACCCAGGTCTCCACCCCGCACACCGGCAGGGAGGCCCGCCTCCGGCTCCCCGGAGACAGGCACACGCCAACCCTCAAAATGGTCCCACTCCAGCACAGGGCCGCCGGTCTCAGCAGCCACCACACCCCCGCCGCAGGGGACCCATGCGGCCAGCCCAGAGTCCACCAACCCGTTGTCCTGGTTCCTTAGGCAGGCAGACACCCCCAACCACTAGTCACCCCACCACCACTGTGCCAGACATGACGCAGTACCCGAGCCCCACGCATCCTTACCTGGAAATGGAATCAATCAGAGTATAGTTTTGGTCATTGATTTGATGAAGCAGACAATGTGTCTAAGTTGGTATAATCTAACAAGCTGTTCAGGTATTGAGTAATGCTTAATTTTTTTTTAGTTTTCCAGTTCATGAGGATGATTTTCTTTGCGACACAGAGGGCAGAAAGAAGTGTGTGTGATGAGTTTGTCTCTAGATCAAGCCCACTTAGATCTCCTAGAAGACAAAGTGCAGGGGCTGCTGGCATTGGACAGCTTAACTGGGTTGACAGGTGTTCACATACTCTTTGCCAAAATTGCTGCACAGGTGAGCATGACCAGAATGCATGTAGGAATCTATCTGCTGTGTTATCTGTACAGTGAGGGCAAATATTTGAGTTTGTGAGACCCATTTGGAACATCCTTTGTCCTGTATAGTGAGTTCTATGAAGAATTTTGTATTGTATTAGTTGTAAATTTGTATTTTTTGTCATTCTGCATAAATTAGAACATATGTTATTCCAGAACGTGTAATTAGTGGTGATATTGAGATCAGCTTCCCATTTAGAGATCGGAAGGCTCACTGTCTGGTCTACATTGGAAATTAAGATATAGATTTTGGATACTGTCCTTTTCCCTGATATATCAATAAATCGCTCTATTACTGGTGGTGGTTGCATGTGCATGGCAGTATTCTTACTTTTTGCATTAAGTATTGACTTTAGTTGTTGGTATTCTAAGAAATTGGCATTAGTGATTTCATAGTGAGACACTAGTTCTTCAAAAGAGGTAAACTTGTCTCTTGTGAAAACGTGTTTCAGATGTGTTATCCCTTTGATATGCCAAGTTGGAAAGTGTATTGCCTTTTTGTTTTGTATGATGTCTGGATTGTTCCAGAGAGGTGTGTTTTGGCAAAGAGTAAGCGAAGACCCATTAATTTTAAGAAACTCCCACCAGGCTTGCAGAGATGCTTTTATGCTAATGTTCTGGTAACAACTATGATGTTTGATTTTGGTGCTGATAAAGGGCAGATCTGCAACTTTAATATTTCCACAAAACGTTTGTTCAATGTCTATCCAGGAGGAGTCTGCTGGCATGGGTTTTATCCATTTGTGGACATGGTTCAGTCTATTGGCAAGAAAATAGTGGTGGAAGTTAGGTAGTTCTAGGCCGCCACAGCGTTTGGATTTTTGAAGAGTGTTTAAACTAATTTGTGGTGGCTTGGTTTTCCACAAAAACTGTGAGATGTAGGAGTCTAATGTCTTAAACCACGCCTGGGCTGGCTGAGTTGGAATCATTGAGAATATGTAATTAATTTTTGGCAGGATCATCATTTTTATGGTGGCAATTCTTCCCATAAGTGAAATGGGTAAGGACTGCCATCTTTTGAGGTTGGCTATTTCTTTTAATAATGGATTGTAGTTTAGATCAATAAGCTCTGATAGCCTAGACGACAATTCAATGCCCAAGTATTTTATGTTCCCTGAATGGAGTGTGGTAGAGGAGATGTTAGTCACCTTAAGGTTAAGTGGTAGCACTATAGAGTTGGTCCAGTTAATAGAGTACTCTGAAAGTCCTGAGAATTCATCTATGAGGCTGAAAGTTGTAGGAAGAGACGTCTGTGGCTCCAGGAGAAACAGTAACACATCGTCAGCATATAAACTTATTTTATGATTTACTGATTTGGTCGATATTCCAGTAATTCCTTCATGCTGTCTTATTGCTGCGGCTAGAGGTTCAATAAATATTGCAAATAGTGATGGGGAAAGTGGGCAGCCCTGTCTTGTCCCTCTATGCAGATTAAACCTTGGTGAGATCTGGTTGTTTGTTCTGACTGCAGCGTTTGCTGAGTTGTATAATATTTGGATCCAGTCTATGAATGTTTCCCCAATGCCGAATTTGTGCAGAGTGGCTAAAAGAAACTTCCAGTTTACTCTATCGAAAGCTTTTTCTGCATCTAAGGAGACGATGGCTGACTCTAGTTTATGGATGGTGACATAATCAATTAAATTAATTAGTCTGTTCGTATTGTTTGTTGACTGTCTACCTTTAATGAAGCCTGTTTGATCAGAGTGAATTATATATGGAGTGATTTTTTCTAATCTTCTAGCAAGTGCTTTACACACTATTTTTAGATCTACATTTATTAGTGAAATTGGTCTATAACTCGATGGGAGTGTAGGGTCTTTTCCTGGTTTTTGGAGCAGGCTTATGAAGGCAGAATTCATATTTGTGGGTAATGAATGTTGTTGTTTAATTTCAGCTACCATTTTGTAAAAGCTGGGTGCCATCATGGACCAGAACTCTTTATAAAATTCAGTTGGGAATCCATCTGGTCCTGGAGCTTTTTTATTGGGCATCTCCTGCAGAGCTTCATGTAGTTCTGCCAAAGATAACAATGAGTCTAGAGTTGTAGATTGTTCTTAATTTAGCTTTGGCAGTTCTAGTTTATTCAGAAACGCCTCTATGGCTGAGGTGGGTGGATCTATTTGGGACGTATATAACTCTTGGTAAAAGATTTTAAAGGTATCATTTATTTCATGGGGATCACGAGTAATGTTGCCTTCCTTATTAGTTATTGAATGGATGATTTGTTTCTCTTTATTATTTTTTAATTGGTTAGCTAGAAATTTACCACATTTGTTAGCATGGTCAAAGTTCTCCCAGCGTAATTGGTCTATCTGAAACTGAGTTTTGCAATCAATTATATTATTTAATTTCAGCTTTAGATTCTTTAAGTCTTCTAGGACATCATTGGTTGGAGAGGCAGCATATTTAATCTCTAGAGATTTTATTTTTTGCTCTAATTCTAATTCAAGTAACATGTCCTTTTTTTCTTGTGTGATGAATATGAAATAATTCTACCGCACATAACTGCCTTCCCAGTCTCCCAAAGAACACAGGGTGAGATTTCCGGTGTTTCGTTGATTTCTATAAAGGTTTTCCATTCTCTCCTGACATAACTGATGAAGTCTTGATCATTGAGTAATGATGTATTAAACCTCCAATTCCTGGTTGATGGTGTGGCTGTCTTAATCAACGAAATGGACATTGGTGCATGATCACTGATTGTGATAGAGTGAATATTGGTGTCAGAGACATCTTGTAAAACTGAGTTATTTACTAAAATATAATCTATACGGGAGTGAGAGTGGTGAACTGGTGAGAAAAAGGTATATTCCCTGGATGTAGGATGAAGAGAACGCCATGTGTCACAGAGACCGAAGTCATCCATGTACTGTTTTAAGGTCTGTACTGATTGCCAGTTCCTGTTGCTCACTGCTTTGCTTAGCCTGTCCAACTAAATTGAAGTCCCCTCCTACTATAAGTTTGGAACCAGAGTGAGCAGACAGTGATGTGAAGAAGTTGTCTGCTCTTAACCAGTTCCTTCAGCTTAAAGTCATGAAACTTGGCAACGATGGGTCGAGGGCGCTGGCCATCCGGTCGTCTTCCGCCGAGTCTATGCGAACGGTGGAACGCCATCTTCCGTGTTTTCCTCCGCCTGTTCTGGAATCCCAGAGAATCCCCGAGAACACCAGGTTGTCCCTCATGCTGCGGGCCTGCAGATCGATGATGCCTTCTTTTATTTTTTTATTTTCGGCCGCTAGCTGAGCCACATCCTCCGTCAGGTACTGCACCGTTCCTTTCAGGGCCTCGTTCTCGGTGGCGAGAGAAATCACCTGCTGCTGGCTGAATTCCAGGGAGTCGCGGAGGGCCATAAACTCTTTGTGGAGGAGTTCCACTAGCGCCAGACGCGCGTCGAAGCTTGATATTTTTTTCTCTATTGACTCCAGGATGTCCGTGATGTTTTTACCAGCCGAGCTAGCTCCAGGTGACTCAGGTGAGTCAGACGGACGGGAACGCTTGGTGGGAGCCGTCTCCTTTTTCCCCATTACCAGACGCTCGAAGCACTCGTCGATGTACTCGAAACTTTCTTCGGTGTTATCCAGAATGGTAGGGTGGTTGATTATTTTCCGTAAAATAAGGTAGTTATTTATTTATTTAAATTGGCGGATAGTTTGTCGCGCTGTTTACTGCTGGTGTCGCGCCGCCTTGTTGAATTTCTCGTGCTGTTCTCGCAGAGTCTCGCGTTCTCTCACAGCATCGCGTTCTCCTCACAGCCCTCAGTTCATTTTTTAACTCCCGGGTCTGCTGCGCCATCGCTTGCCTCTCCTCGTCCGCCATGATCTTCTCCCACGAGCGTTTACACCACTGTCCGTCAAAGTAAACAAAAAACTACCAACAATAAAGCCACTTCTCTTTGTCTTATCCTGCCATCTACGCCAGAATGTTGCCCGCCACTCAATCGACCTCACTTCACTCACTAGGAATAATGGCGTGTAGTCAGGTGTAGATTAAATGGTACAGACTTTATTAGTTTTCTTAAAAGACAGCGCCGTCCCCGTCACACATCCCCCGACATCTGATAGTCACTGTCACCGTTGCTTCCTGTGCTGAAGGGTTCGCAAAGCCCTTAGTGGAACACCGCACACACAGTCATGCTAAGGGTTAAAACACCGCAATATAATAGTATAATTCACGCATGATTAAATACACACCCTGATCGGCCTTTCAACATGATCAATGGGCCAGGCTACGCTATCCACAGGGGACGGCTAGGGAAATGGCAAACAAACTAAACGACACAAAAAACAAAAATAATAATAGAAAAACGTGGTTAGTCCACCCTTACAGAATATGCTCCCGCATATGACAAGGCCATGCAAGGCCGAGTGGACTAACCAAAGAAAAAAACCCTTAAATAAACTGCCCTGTCAATTATCGTATACACGATCGTTGCGCGTCTCCGCTTTGGACGCCACCCCACTGACTGCGTGGCTGCCCCGCAAGCTCCAGCGACACCTGTGCAGATCTTACTCACGCTCCTACCGACACCAGCATCCTTTCAGAACCACCAGTACGAGGAACACCCGCAAACTTTTATCCCCTCCCTTCCCAATCAGGGAGGCGCTCACGTCACTCACCAGGTGACGCCTGCTACATTAGGAACACTGCTGTAGCTCTGCAATGACTTATTATGTCATGAAAGCGGGCAGAACAACGTCCTTCTATGACTCACTGCCGAAAGCGGCTGGTGAAACATGGCTGTAGCTCTGCAATGACTTATTATGTAGTACAGGTGAAAGGAGTAATAACTAAATAAACGGAATATAAAACGGAAAACGCTTTCAAGCGTATATTTTTTATTACACATTTGTTAAAACTTGATGGGTGTACTGTCATATTTTCTGTAATTTTTAGCATATGCATTTACGTGTTGTATATAAATAACGAAATTACCAAAATCTACGTTTGAAAAAACTTTGAAGAGTTCCGTGTCTACATGAAAGCGGGCAGAACAACGTCCGTGTATGACTCACTGCCGAAAGCGGCTGGTGAAAAATGGCTGTAGCTGTGCAATGACTTATTATGTGGTACAGGTGAAAGGGGAAATAACGAAATAAACTGGAATATAAAACCGAAACGCTTTCAAGCGTTTCTTGGTTTATAATATATTTTTAATTGCACATATGTTGAAATTAGATGGGTGAGCGGTGTACTGTCGTATTTTCTGTATTCTTTGGTAACGCTACAGTGCAATAATGTGTGGACTTTATTTAATTTTTTTTTTTTGTAAATGAGCAAAGCAGCAAAACTGTCTTATTGTATTGTTGATGTTTTTCATTGCTTCCTTTGGTGAGACCGCAACAATGATACTCGTCCTTTCACGTTGTAAATCCAAGCACATAGCGGTGGAACATTTTAGCAGTGGATGTCACTCATAGACTCATAGGAACATGAGTAGGAAACCTGCTCAAGGGCTCAGCAAGCCCATTCGTCTCACCCCACAGAGTGCGTCGGTAATGGCCCTTTTTACATAACAAAAGCGGCAGGGTGCCAGCTGGAGCGTGCCGGACAAATGAACACCCAGCCGTTGGTAGGGGTATATGTAAAGGTGTACGTCCTTTAGTAGTTCTAGTGTTAAATGTGTTCTGTAATGAATACACATTCAATCATACTGGCTCCAGTCCTGGATCATCAACCATGCATGACAGTAGGTTTGGCAACTAGTTCAGGCGTCTTGAGGTAAGATTTATCGAAATTTTAATTTATTAATTAAAGTAATAAACACAGTTCACACAGCAGCAGAACGAGAAATAAAAAAACATGTAAAAATGAGTTTACATTAGTTTATCAAGCTATGCTCCCAAACAAGCTGTAGTAGTGTTATGAATATTCTGTTGTATTAAATCAGGCTGCTAATTTGCAACCATTAGTATTAGCATTAGCAGATAATCAAGTTGCGTATTATATGAATCAAAGTAAATTAAACGTGAATAAGCCAGTTAGACGTACCTTGCGCCAGTCGAAGTGTAACCACTTCAACAGCCTCCCATTCAACTTCAGAGTCAGATTTTGGATCAAACATATGGTTGAACTCCACTACGAGGACGAGTTAGCCAGTGTCATTGTTACAATGGATTCATTGGCCGTGACGTTTGATTCCCGCGGCGGATCACAGCTATGCGCTTCCTCAAAGGAGTGTGGCGATCAGTTTAGCTTCCAACACACTCCGAAAATAGAGTGTTGTGGACGAGAGCTTAAAACACACGTTTTCAGACGGGCCGTGTGGACGATCTACAGCGCTTTTTGGCATGAAAAGTTACAGACACCTTACTGAGACATCAAGGTCCAATTCTTTAGCAATGTGGAGCATAAAAAAAGCGTGTGCATGGATCTTTAAGTCTGAGCAGAGTAGAACGATCGAGCGATCACGTGACTATAACGCTGTTATAGATCTATGTGAATCTAAGAAGTGCACATTGAAGTGTTGTAATCTGTGATTTCGCTAGCTTAAGCTTGCTTTATTGTGGTACTGTGCGGTGCTCTGTTTCTGCTGTGACCACGCTAAGCGCACGATTCAACCACTGCGCGCTTCCGCGATCACATGACTATATCGCCGAATATGGCTCCACGTGTTTGTGAGACCGCAAGCCTTATTCACGCTAGTCCCACTTCACACTCCTTTACACGCTTCTTTCCCCGTGAGCGCGAGACACGCGCGCTTCATTCAAAGGGCTCATCGGCAAACACTGTGCTACCCTAAAGGGGGGCGCGTTCTCCCTCCTCCTTTCTTCTTACTTCTCTCTTTCTCTCTCTCTCTCACACACACACACACACACACACACACACACACACACACACACACACACACACACACCTCCCTCTCACTGTCTGAATCAGGAAATACTTCCACAGGCATCAACAAAGATAAATCTCGGGTAACTCGCATCCTTCAACCAACTTAAATACAATTGAGACTGTATCCAAATTGGTTATTGGTCCCTGGTAACAGGGTGGTGCCCTGTAAAATTAAGTAATTATTAATTCAGTTAATAACTACTAATCAATAATAATTAAATGTTTCACTTACCTAACTATAGACCTTTGTCATATATTTATATATGTTTAAGCTAATAACCAAATTTGTGAATCGAAATTATAATATGTTTATAATTGGTATCTCCACTCAGGAGCTATAAATCCAATTATTATAATTTGTGCCCCTCGCATATCCCCAACATAACTGGTGCAAACCTGAGTGAGGTTAATCAAACTCAGCTCTTTCTGAGACTAGGTGGTGTTGCTAATTCATTTGGCACTACCACAACCATCACACTGCCCCAACACACATTAGCTATGCAATATTCAATGTTTTCTGTCATATTAATGATTATATATCTTCCTTCTGGACCTACAATAGTATCATTATGAATAAAGTAGAATTGTAACCAGCTAAGTGGGAACTCTGTTGATGGGTTTCTTGTAGTAAAGCAATGTCTGCTTGTAAGGTTTTCAAATGGTTAAATATTTTAAATCATTTCTCCTTCTTATTGATTCCATGTACATTCCAAGTGACAATTTTCAGTGGTGTACCTGACTGCTGTACAGTAGATCACTAGTCTTGTGTGTATGTAGTGTAACAAACTTTAGGTGTGTGACTGAACTTGAGTACCATTGTATTCTGATTTGTGTGTGACCTATGTATGTACACATGTTTTGCCTGTGCAGTAGATGTTTGTGTGTACTATAGCTGCTGGAGGGCCACATAGCTGGCTGACTACTTAGGAGAAGATTAGAGTAGAGAAGGATGTACAGTGTGGAGTAAAAGTAGGTGATGGAAAAAGAGTAAAGAAAAGGAAAATAAAGTGGAAGGAAAGTGAGTGATTCAAGATTGATGAGCACTTTGCAAACTGAAGTGAATGACATTAAAATTACAATAAACATTTAACTGAAACATCTGAAGAGAGAACGAGTTTGAATAAATCATGGATGTAAAGTTATAACACGTTTTACCTTAATCTTTACATCTATTATTTTCTTTTAACAAACCTTTCATATTAAACCATTTTTGTTACATACCACCTGCTAGTACAGCAATTGCTTCCTGGTCCCGGTAGAGCTCTCCGTTGAACCATGAAACTCTTACGGATGACAGGCGGTGGCGGCGGTCGAGGATCTCCTTGGGGAACCGATCGTTGATGCTGTAGTCAGTCCCCTTCAGCTGTCTGCCCCGGCTCTTAATCAGTTCCTTCTGCTTAAAGTCATGAATCTTGGCAATGATGGGTCGTGGGCGCTGGCATCTGGTTGCCTTTCATCCAGCCAATGAGTGCGATGAAATGCCATGTTGTCCACAACATCATTTTTTTCTATAGACTTCAGGATGTCTGATGTTTTTATCAGCCGAGCCAGCTCCAGATGACTCAGGTGAGTCAGACGGACAAGATCTTTTGTTTGGGGCCGTGTCTTTTTTCCCCATTACCAGACGCTCGGAGCACTTGTACTAGAAACTTTCTTCTGTGTTATTGGTTGATTGTTTTTTGTAGGATGAAGTAGTTATTTATATATATTTATTGGCGGATAGTTTATCGAGCTCTTGTTTACTGCCGGTGTTGCGCCGCCTTGTTGAATTTCTTGAGCTATTCTTGCAGAGTCTTGCCTCCTCTCCTCTTTCTATTTAACTGAATAAAAGCTCTCATTATACAGTAAAGACTCTGTATCTTTAATGCTTTTTATTTTATAAGTATTTTCACACTGATGAATATATGACAGTTTTTAAAGAGAGAAAAATGTTTGTGAACTGTAGTATGGGTTTTGACAGGTGTCCTGTTGGTAGCATGTGAGGTAATATCTGTAAAATGTTACATTAAAATTAAATACATTGCATTTATACACTGATTATACACACATTAAAGAAATAATGCTGTACACAGTGGATAAAGAAACGCTGTGGGAGCCTGTTCTAAAGCAGGTCTTTTAGCCATGGTTTTACACATTGTGTCCACTTGAGACTTAGGGCCAGGCACAGCACTTGCACTTGTCATTAAAGACAGATCCAGCACCACAATATTCCAAGTGTGTGATCCCCCCAGCGCACATGTAGAAAGTTGCCTTGTCATCTGGATTGGCGTACAGCCCATCGGGTTTGCCATTGCAGAAGCCAGGTCCTGGAGCATGAGTGGTTGTTGTGGTTGTTGTGGTTGTGGATTTGGTGGTAAGATTTGGGTCAGGGCTGGTAGTTGGGGGCAGTGTGGGCATCTCTGGAGAAAGGAAGCAGAAGAAATGTACATCGTAAATGTACATACAGAAGAAATGAACATGTAAATGTACACAACTATGAATTTATTAATTAGAACAGCACAATACATTACTTTTTTACTTTATTACTGTAAGTAACATTGTTATGTAATAATTTTGTTATTAAAGTTTACAATAAATAGTCGTTAAAGATATTTGTATAAGTAAAACAGCATCTTATATTTTAATTTTATTGTGGTACAATCTGTCTGTCTCTCTATAAAACACAATTATATGTAAATATAAGAACTGTGGGAAAATTGCTTCCAGTCAAGACATCTGATATTATTGTGAGAAGATTACTAAAAACCTACCAATATTGAGAATTTTGTTGAGATGAGACAACAGTGGGTGTTTTCCTTGTCCGCAGAATTGTCCTGTAAAGTCATCCAAATCAAGGGCCCACACAAAGGCACCACCGAACCCTTGCTCCTGCAGGTAGCTCACCTGTTTGACAACAATAAACACTATTTGGTGACAGAAACATGTAGTACCTGAAATGTTGTATGCTACTGCACACGTAAATACCTTAATATCATAGCTCTCCCTGGTGTCGAATCCAACCCACTCATTGTTCTTTGTGGCATATGGGACTTTCTGGTCCTCAATCCACTGAATGGGGGTGTCCTTCACAAAGTTACAAATCTATAAAATGGAAAACATAAACCATTAAGTCATCACATTGGATTACCTTCCCCCTTAGATGAAACCTCATTTGAAACCTTGACACACCTCATAGTAGGACCAGAATCCTGCTTCACGTGTGAATGGACCGGCTGATGCAGGGCCACTAGCTGGGGCTCCAACACCAGTGTTTAAAGATGTCAGACGGAAGGTACGACCGTAAGCAGCAAAGCCCATCCTCAGCTTCTCTAACGGAGCTCCATTGTCTCTCCAGTACTTCATAGCATAATCCTACAAAAAGTGATATAAGTTGTGAAATATATACCTTTAAACAACACCCTTTAAATTGACTTTTATAAGCATCAAACGTCTTTTTACAGTGTTGAAGTAGATCAGGTCACCAGAGTCCTGTGAGCCACGGAACAGGGGGCTGTTATGCCCAGTAAACTGTTCCCAAGTTCCATGGAAGTCATAGGTCATCACATTGAGGAAGTCCAGTTCCCTGGAAAGAGGAAAAAGCGGAAACAATAAAAATACATAGTAGCACCTTTCTCTGACAAGATCTATTCAACAGATAACACTCACTTGGCAACTTCAGCGATCTCATATCCAGCATCAATATTTCCTTTTCCAGCAGGAACAGCAGCAGTCAACATCAGCTGAGGTTGGCCAGTGGCCTTGGCTTCAGCTGCATAGGCAACAGCCAGCTCCTGATATTACACAACAATAAGGAAGTCAAAGAGAAGTACATCAAAGGACCTGAGATATGCACTAAAGATCTCTACACACCCTGCAGAGAAGAGTGAACCTTTGTTTGTCCTCTGGGGGACTTCCACGAGAACCAGGGTACTCCCAGTCCAGATCCAGACCATCAAATCCATGAGTTCTTAGGAATTTGATTGTAGACTGGATAAACCTCTGACGATTAGCTTCATTAGACACCATGATGGAAAACCTGCGTGGAATATTTGTCTTAGTCTAGGTATAGTTGTTTAGGTACAATCATACAAAAAGTAACTTTTTTTTTACTTTATAATAATTATTCTTAATTCCTATTAGAAACAGTTTTTTTGTACATAGGTACTTTGCATTTATTTGGTCTATAAACATGTATATTTTTTCAGCAGTGTAGCTGATTGAATATCAATAGCGGACCTTGCAGGTAATCTATACAATGTTACTCACTGTGCTGAGCCGAAGTTCCATCCACCGACAGCCAGAAGAGTCTTTAGACTAGGATTCCTGCAAACAGCAAAGATCTTAGATCACCACCACACTTTATACAAGCTACAGTAGCAGTTGCTTTTAAATAGGTTTTAGGTTAGGGTCAACATTTTATTCTAGGGCTCTATATTTAGTTGCTGTAGGAGCCAAAAAACAAACAAACAAAAAAAGAATTATGGACCATCACATTGCTTGGTATTAGGGGCAATATAGTAAATGGTAAAAATGCTTTGAGTTTCATTCATACACTGGTGGTATAAGCTGACCCACTGGGGGCAACTTGGGGTTCAGTGAACCTGACCCAGAGGAGTCAGGAAACCACGAATCCACGAAAGACTGATGGACGCTTGAGCCACTGCAGCCAAATATCATGTTGCAAACAATAACTTATCTGTAGTAATTTATAACAAAAAAAATAGGAATCATCTTGTAGACAAATAAGGCTCCACAATTCTTAATTTATGCCAGTACTCTACAGTATTGGCATAAACACTACAGCTGTAGTGACTGCTGCACAGTCTGACTACTACACAAACACCAACTTATTTCAACCATGGCCACATACTTCTTTTTCAGTTCGTTGAAAGACTTGTAGAGGATGTCATCATTCCACTCATAGGTGACCAACTCATTGTTGTAGTTGATGATTGAGAAGGCATAGATCAGGGTAGTGCAAAGGAAGGGGTCCACATCTTTTGGCAGGAACTTGCCCTCACCAGGTCTATACTGGGACCAGTTGGTGAAGTAGCATTCCATTCGGCTGGCAGACCCTGGTTTGGAACAAAGGAACTTTAAAGTAACAGTGATTCCAGTTTTGACATTAAGTAAACAAGATATGTCAAAGATACTTACCCATCTGGCATATTGCCAGACATATGGCTGGAAAATGTAAAAGAGGGTGGATTAGAGCAATCAAGAGAATTGTAAAATTCTATTATATATGTCTAATCTATTTATACGATACCTGCTATAACTGTAAGTCTGGTCATTTTGAACTCACTTGTTTACTCTAAAAGACAAAAAATAAACGAAAGACAATACATGTTAAAAGAATAACTTAGAAAAGTTGTTTTTTCTTGTAAACTCACCAGACGACTCCACCAAGACAGCAAATAACAGCTGCAGAACTTGACCTTTTATATAGTTGACTACACAGAGAGAAAGGACAAAGTTTAGCAGCCTTTAGATAAAACAGGGCAATAAATGTGATGAGTATTAAACAGTGTTTTGATAAGATCCTGTCGAGTTTAAGCCATATATAGAAAATAATTTACTTACTGCAACACTCTGGGTGAACCTGACGCACAGGATGTAATTTAGGTCATTGGGCATATTTCTGTAATTGTATTTTTAATCTGATAACCTGATATTTTACTTTATATCAGTTTATATTGGAGTGTTACTGTTGTCAGGACGACAAAAGATTAAAATATAACCTTGATATTGACTCCTTTACAATCGGTCAACTGAAAATTTATGTTCTTTCTGACACAAAAACAGCCACTTTTATGCAGATTTAAACATTTGAATGCAATTGGCCATAGTGAAAATGCGATTAATTAATTAATTTAATTCAATTTATTTATATAGTGCCAAATCACAAAGTTATCTCAAGGCACTTTACAAGGTTAGGTTTAAGACCTTACATAGCTAAACCCAACAAATCCCCAAAACAACCAGGCCTTGAATTGTAATAATTACAATTTAACAGCATCAGTGGAGAGGTAAAACTCTGTCTCTAACGAGGAAGAAATCTCCAGCAGAACCAGGCTGAATGTGGGTGGCCAACTGCCTCAACTGGTTGGGGTGAAGGGATAGAAAGAGAGAGAAAAGAACAGCAACAACAAACAAGCAACAACACAGCACAGGCAGGATGGTTGGACCAGGGACTCGACACAGGCAAGGTGGTTCCATCCGCAGCTGCCCATCACAGACACAGCTCTGAGTCCAATGATACTTGTAGGTGAGGACAGAGTGGGAGAAAGAGAGGGGGGAGAAGCACAACTACAGGAAAGAAAGAGACAAGGTTAATTAAACATGGAATAATGATAGGGGTTATTCTATTCTATGGATAGAAGAGATAGAAGGAAACAGAGGAGCTCAGTGTTTAAATTAAGTCCCCCAGCAGTCTATGTCTATTGCAGCTTAACCAAGAGATGGTTCATGTGACTAACAATCATTGCCAGTTACCTGAACCATCTCTAACTCTAAGCTCTATCAAAAAGGAAGGTTTTAAACCGGAATTAGCCCCCCCAAATAGACACTGTTAGGTGTCTATAGGTTCTACTTCCTAAGACAGCTCAGGAAGTTCAATCTGCCCCAGGAGCTGCTGACCATCTTCTACATGGCCATCATCCAGTCTGTCCTCTGCACCTCTATCGCTGTGTGGTTTGGCTCAGCTACCAAGCAGGACAGACACAGACTGCAGCGGGTGGTCAGCAGAGAAGATCATTGGGACTGAGCTCCCTTCCATTTAACACCTGTACCAGGCCAAACTCAAAAAACGGGCAGCAAGCATCACTGCTGTATGTGACATATCGACCTGCAGTTTATTTATTATTTTTTTATTTGTAAATAACTATAATTAAAATTGTAAGTAATTTGTTTTGTTTTTTGCCACAAGAGGGATAAAATTCACATAAAATTCCTTCGTTGTCCTGTGCAAACTTTTTTGATTCTGATCATGAAGAATCTGTTGTGTGGTCAAATGTGGCGAGTACTTTTTATTTTCTTATGAAATACATACTGTTGAATTCATATTGACTTATTTATGATGCCTACTCAGGCCAATTCCCATATCATCAGATAGCCCAGTAATTAGGGTGAGTGATGTTTTTCTTGGTGGTGTGAGTTCAATTCCTCATCTTTGCTCTTATTAAGAATTGCTCTGTCTAGTTTAAGATGGACCTGCACCAGCAGCAAAACAGCAAAACATTGTTGTTTTCATTCTCCTCAGCTTTTTACACGTCTTTAAACAGCACACCCTCTTAACACACCCACTGTATCATGTCTACTGGAACGTCTGATACAATATAATCTCTTCATATATTTCTGTGGTTATGGGTCCCGATTTAATTAATATAATTCATAATATAATATATAATAGTGATATAATTGTGCATATGGCCTCGTAAAGACGTTCAGAGCAGCCAATCTGGGACTACAGCTGCCTATTTTGGTTTTAAACTTTTTTTTTTTGTCCTGTCTGGCAGTTCAACAAGCAGCATATATTTGTCACAGTTTCAGTGTGGACATTTGCATTATTGTCATTTCCTGTTTTATTTAGCACTACTTCCGGTTTTTGTTGATCTTCAATGTCATGTGTTAGCTTTACTATCGGTCGGTTTTCACATCACCTGTCAGCAATAGACAATCAGCTCAGGTATTTAACCACCAGTACTCACCTCAGACCTCCGCCAGATTGTAGTGATGCATGTCCTCTTTCCAGCGATTCCTGTGTGTACAGTAGATCTTGTTGCCAGACCTTGCCTGTTTGTTGACCTTGTCTTAGCCTACCCCTTTGGTACCTTCGCCTGATCCTGCCTGCTCCTGCTTGCCACCTTGCTTGTTTTCCTGTGAACCTTGTTTTCCTGGAAACCTGTAAGTCTATTAAATTGGATCAAATGCACCTCTTAGTCTCCTGTGCATGTGGGTCCGATTCATCCGCCCACCTGACAGAACAATCTGGCCAGAGATGGACCCAGCTGGCACAGAGTCTGTGCGCTCCGCTCTCCAGGCTTAGGTGCAACGGCTCAAGGAGCTGGACAGAAAGACAGACGCCGCCCTCCAGGATTTGACCTGCTGTGCTGCGGGGCAAGAGGTCAGTGGCGAAGCTCACTCAGCTGGTCAGGAGTCTGGCCGAGATCCACGCGACCTCGATTCCACTAGAACCGGAGCCGGTAGCGTCTGCTCCACCGATTGTCGTCAGCTTGGGAGCCCCACAACGCTTCTCCGGAGAATCAGGTGACTGCAGGAAGTTCATCACCCAGTGTGAGATTTATTTTGAGCTGAACGCACCACGGTTCCAGACGAAGCGATCCAATGTGGTGTACGCGATTTCCCACTTCTCCGGAGCTGCCGAGGTCTGGGCGGCAGCTGAGTGGCAGAACAAGTCTGTGTGTTTGAGTTCATTTGACAGCTTCTCTACGGCGCTCAAGCAGATTTTCCAGAAGGTAACCCCCTGGCGAGAGGTGGCTCAGAGACTGGTAAACATCCGACAGGGGCACCGGAGCACTTCCAAGTATGTTAGCGGCGGAGGCAGGCTGGGACACCACTGCGTTTTCATCCGAGGTCTTCCCCGCCGGGTGAAGGACTGCTTAGCGGCAAGAGAGCTTCCGAGGGGGTTAGACGCGCTAATAGAGCTGGCCATCTGCATCGAACGGCGACTGAGGAGCAGCGAACAGAAGCAGCTGGCGGAGTCGCGGAACTGTGAAGCGGAAGGAGCCCGATCGAGAAGCGCGCCGCACAGGGGAACGCAACGCACGGAACTCCGTGAGCGGACGCCGGAGCCACGCACCGCGATTGTTTTTCGCTTTCGGGTCGCCGCTGTCAGCGGAGGAGCCGATGCAGCTGGTTCGCCCGACTGACTGGCGAGGAAAAGAGACGACGACAGAGCCTGGGTCTTTGCTTGTACTGCAGCCAACCCGGCCACTTCGCAGCAGGCTGTCCGCTAAAAGGGCAGGCTCGCCATTAAGCCGGAGGCTAATGGTGAGCCAAGCTGTGTTCGAAAATGCCCCCACTTGCTCGCTCCTGCTCGTCACGCTGCAGTTCGGCCGTCGGTCCATTCAACAGGCCATGCTGATCAATTCAGGTGCAGATGACAGCCTTATTGGCGAAGCGGTTGGGGGTGCCCACACAGCCCTTGGCAGTACTGCGGGAGACTGCGGCGTTAGACGACCGTCCGCTCTGGAGCATCACGCATCACATCAGAGGAGATCACTTTCCTGGTAGCACCAAACTGTCATCACCCAGTAATCCTTGGACACACCTGGCTTCGCCGGCACGAACTTTACGAATAAATTGGCGAAGCGGAGCGATCGAGGAATGGGGTGGAGGATCCAACACGAGTTGTTTTAGGTCGGACAAGATGTTGGATTTGGCGCCATCTCCTGACGAAGGGGGAAATTGCACGGACCCGGCGGATATAGTCGGGGTGCCTGATTGTTACCTGGACCTCGTGCTGTGTTCAATAAGCATCGTGCCATGTCACCCCCACCTCACCGATCCCGCGACTGCGCCATCAACCTGAAGCCGGGCGCTACTCCTCCTAGGGGAGGAGGCTTTTCCAACTCTCGCCGAAGGAGAGGGCAGCAATGAAAGAATATCTGGAGAGTTCCTTGGCAGCTGGTCTGATCCGTCCCTCGTCCTCCCTGGCAAGAGCTGGGTTTTTCTTCGTGGGGAAGACAGACGGATCGCTTCGGCCCTGCATTGATTACCGGGAGCTGAATGCCGTCACGGTCCGAGACTCCTACCTGCTCCCCTTGTTGGCATCGGCGTTTGAGGTGTTATCGGAGGCCCGAATATTCACCAAGTTGAACCTCCGAAATGCCTATCATCTGGTGCGGATCCGGGAGGGGGGTGAATGGAAGACCGCATTCGACACTCCCAACGGCCATTTCGAATACCTGGTGATGCCGTTTGGACTAACCAATGCGCCCGCAGTCATCCAGGGATTGGTTAATGAGGTCCTGGGGGACATGATAAATGACTTTGTCTTTGTATACCTTGACGACATTCTAATTTTTTTACAGTCTGAGGCGGAGCATCGCGCCCACGTACGACGGGTGCTCCAGCATCTCCTAGAACTGAGAAGTGTGAGTTCCATGTCACAACGGTAGCGGTAGGTTCCTCGGTTTCGTCATATCACAGGGGCAGATCCAAATGGACTCGGCCAAGACACAAGCTGTTGAGGCCTAGCCTACTCCCCGAAGTCGACGGGACGTCCAGCGCTTCTTGGGGTTTGCCAATTTCTATAGATGGTTCATCCGTAGGTTGAGTACTGTTGCCTCGCCTCTGCACGCTCTAACCTCTCCCAGGGTCAGGTTCCAGTGGACTCCAGAATCCGACTCCACCTTCAATCGACTCAAACAGAGCTTCATCTCAGCGCCCATCCTGCGGATGCCGGACCCCTCCCGTCAGTTCGTGGTGGAGGTGGACGCCTCCCAGTCCGGGGTTGGTGCGGTGGTGTCTCAGCGGTATCCGGAGGACGGTAAGTTACACCCATGCGCGTTTATGTCCCGCTAACTATCACAGGCGAAGAGAAACTATGATATTGGGGACCGTGGCGGCACTGGTTGGAGGGTACCTGAGAACCGCAAAACGTCTAAATGCGCGATGCATTGCACCCTCCGCGGGTGGTCTCATCCACTTTCCAAGCTGGGGTCCTCTACCAGAGGCCAGGAAGCTTGAGGGTTCTGCGCAGTATCCTTGCTGTTCCTAGGACTGCACTTTTCTGGACTGAGATGTCGGATTTTATTCCAGAATCTGTTGTAGCCACTCCTCCAGTTTGGGGGTCACTGCCCCAAGTGCTCCGATCACCACAGGCACCACTGTGGCCTTCACCTTCCAAGCCTTCTCCAGTTCTTCTCTGAGCCCTTGGTATTTCTCTAGTTTCTCATGTTCCTTTTTCCTGATGTTGCCATCGCTTGGTATTGCCACATCCACCACTACGGCTTTCCTCTGCTCTTTATCCATCACCACAATGTCTGGTTGGTTTGCCATTACCATTCTGTCTGTCTGTATCTGTAAGTCCCACAGGATCTTGGCTCGCTCGTTCTCTACCACCTTGGGAGGTGTTTCCCACTTTGACCTTGGGGTTTCCAGTCCATACTCTGCGCAGATGTTCCTGTATACTATGCCAGCCACTTGGTTATGGCGTTCCATGTATGCTTTACCTGCCAGCATTATACACCCTGCAGTTATGTGCTGGACCATCTCAGGGGCCTCTTTGCACAGTCAACACCTTGGGTCTTGTCTAGTGTGGTAGATCTAGGCTTCTATGGCTCTGGTACTCAGAGCCTGTTCCTGTGCAGCCAGGATGAGTGCCTCTGTGCTGTCCTTCAGCCCGGCCCTTTCAAGCCATTGGTAGGATTTGTTGAGATCAGCCACTTCAGTTATGTTCCGGTGTAAGGGCTTGTCCTCCCATGGTCCCTCTTCCAGCATCTCATCCTGTTTTCCACTGCCTGAGACATTCACTCAGCACGTCATCTGTCGGGGCCTTCTCCTTGATGTACTTATGGATCTTGGATGTTTCATCCTGGATAGTGGCTCTCACGCTCACTAGTCCTCGGCCTCCTTCCTTGCGGCTAGCGTACAGTCTCAGGGTGCTGGATTTGGGGTGGAACCCTCCATGCATGGTGAGGAGCTTTCGTGTCTTAACATCTGTGGTCTGTATCTCTTCCTTTGGCCACCTTATTATTCCCGCAGGGTATCTGATCACTGGCAGGGCGTAGCTGTTTATTGCCTGGGATTTGTTCTTGCCATTGAGCTGGCTTCTTAGGACTTGCCTTACTCGTTGGAGGTATTTGGCTGTTGCCGCATTCCTTGTTGCCTGTTCAAGGTTGCCGTTTGCCTGTGGTATTCCAAGGTACTTGTAACTGTTCTCAATGTCTGCTATTGTTCCTTCTGGGAGTGAGACCCCTTCTGTGTGGATTACCTTGCCTCTCTTTGTCACCATCCTCCCACATTTCTCGAACCCGAATGACATCCCGATGTCCGAGCTGTAGATCCTGGTGGTGTGGATCAGTGAGTCGATGTCTCGCTCACTCTTGGCGTACAGCTTGATGTCATCGATGTAGAGGAGGTGACTTATGGTGGCCCCGTTACGGAGTCGGTATCCATAGCCAGTCTTGTTTATTATTTGGCTGAGGGGGTTCAGACCTATGCAGAACAGCAGTGGGGACAGTGCATCTCCTTGGTATATGCCACATTTGATGGATACTTGGGCAAGTGGCTTCCCATTGGCTTCAAGGGTGGTTCTCCACAACCTCATCGAGTTTGCAATGAAGGCCCTTAGAGTTCTGTTGATGTTGTACAGCTCCAAGCATTCAGTGATCCATGTGTGTGGCATTGAGTCATAGGCTTTCTTGTAGTCGATCCAGGCTGTGCACAGGTTGGTGTGTCGCATTCTGCAGTCTTGGGCGACTGTTCTGTCTACCAGGAGTTGGTTTTTGGCTCCTCTGGTATCCTTACTAATGCCCTTCTGTGCTTTGCTCATGTATTGACCCATGTGCCCACTTATCTTAGCTGCGATGATGCCTGACATGAGCTTCCATGTTGTGGAGAGGCAGGTTATTGGCCGGTAGTTGTGTGGGACTGCACCCTTTGAGGGATCCTTCATTATCAGGATCGTTCGCCTTTCGGTTAGCCATTCAGGGTGAGTCCCATCCCTTAGCAGCTGGTTCATTTGTGCTGCCAGGCGCTCATGGAGTGCAGTGAGCTTCTTTAGCCAGTAGGTGTGGATCATGTCAGGGCCAGGTGGTGTCCAGTTTTTCATACCTGAGACTCTTTGTTGGATGTCTGCCACTGTGATAGTCACTGGGTTCTGTTCAGGGAGGTTGCTGTGGTCTTCCCTCAGATCCACCAGCCACTGTGCATCTCTGTTGTGTGATGCCTCCCTCTCCCATATGCCCTTCCAGTACTGTTCAGTTTCCAGCCTTGGTGGGTCTGCTCTGCTGTTATTACCCTGCCATTGAGAGTACACTTTCGCAGGTTGTGTTGCGAACAGCCGGTTTATTCGTCTGGCTTCGTTATCTCTGGTGTATCTCTTTAGGCGGCTGGCCAAGGCTTGTAGCCTTTGCTTGGCAGTTTCGAGTGCTTCAGGTATGGGCATCTGGCTGTACCTCTTGGGCATCGGTCTTTTCATTGCACCTCTCTGGGCCTCTGTCATTTGGCTCACTTCCCTCCGAGCTGCCTTGATTTTTGCCTCCAACCTTCGTTTCCATGGTGGGTATTGTTTCTCATGGCTCCCATGGTTGCTCTTATAGCCAAGCACTTCTAGGATCACTGATGCTGAAGCGTATATCAGCTCATTGGTTTCTGTGATTGTTGTGGTAGGGATCGCTCTCAATGCTGCATTCACATCTTCCATGAGACTTTCTGATGGTACTTCACTTAGCCGTTGTAGTGGGGTTCGGGGTTGCCTGTTCAATCTCGCCATGATCTTATCTTTCAGGTCAGTTGCTGCCTCGCTCAGCGTATCTGTGCTTATTGGGGCTTCGTACCCAATTTTCGGTTGGGGAGATGGTGAAACCTCCCCTCTGACCTGGCGTCCTGGCTCCCCCTTGCCGTAGCATTTGTGTTGTATCTCTTCAATCTCAAGTTGTGATAGCAGTTGCCGTTTGTGGATGTTGGAACACTGAGCTACTAGTTGCTTCGCAGTCAGTCTTGAATGTGGGTTTCTCCGTTCCCATTCGCTACACATTCTATTCATGTAACCCCTCTGACTAGGGTTACTTGAGTAGTAGCATTCCAACAGTTCTCTGTTCTCGCATCTTAGCCATTTCTTTCTTGTTCCAGTAGCCCATTTCTCGTCAAGGTGCTCTGGTTCCCCAACACCTGACGCAGACCTTGTTAGACCGGGCGACGTCTGAGCCGGTATCTCATGTGGTTCATTGTCTCTCATGATATGAGGTAGGCGGTAGCTTGAAGGGTCTTGCCCAAGGACCCACACTGGATGCTTATTTGCCCTAACGGGGATTCGAACCGGGGACCACCCGTGTGAGCTATATATATATATATATATATATATATATATATATATATATATATATATATATATATATATATATGATCTCATGCCATGGATCAATGGCCCGTTTTTTTGCACACATGTTAGTTTTATTTATTTTCAAACCTCGTAATAGGACCAGAATCCAGCTTCACGTGTGTATGGACCAGCTGAGGCAGGTCCACTAACTGGGGCTCCAACACTGTTGTCTGATGATGTCAGGCGAAAAGTGCTACCGTAGGTAGTGAAACCCCTCCTTAGCTTTTCCACTGGGGTACTGGGGTACATTGTCTCTCCAGTACTTCATTGCAAAGTCTTGAGATTGGGACAAACGATATGATGCATATAAGCAATGATAAAATAGACAGTAGGATAATAGGATAAACACCTGTGATAGAGTTTAAAGAAAAAAGGACACTGTGAGACATTGTGAAGGTTTGTTTCCTTTGTTATACATAAAAATGATAAATAAAAATTTAAAATGTTTGATTATGGGACAAGTGTACACCTTCAGAAATTGTATTGTGTTAAATGTTTTGACTGAACACAACCCACACAACATATACTAGTCCTTCCCAAGTTCCAACAGTCAGCACTTTTACTATATGGGTTCCATAAACAATGTGACTATAATGATTGTATTAAAGACTCCCAACTTACAGTGTTGAAGTAAATGAGGTCACCACTGTCATGTGAACCGTGGTACAGAGGGCTGTTGTGTCCACTGACTCTTTCCCAGGCACCATGAAAGTCATAATATTGACAAAGTCTAGATACCTGTAAGTGTGTGGAACAATGATTACAATCAATACTGTTCCACAAAATCATTGAAACAATGACAAAACAGGAGTCTTAGTTCAAATGAATTACTGTACTTGGCAATCTCAGCAATCTCATATCCAGCATCAATTGTTCCTTTTACAGCAGAAACTGCAGCGGTCAGCACAAGTTGAGGTTTGCCAGTGGCCTTGGCCTCAACTCCGTAGGCTTCAACAATTTCCTGCAAATTAAACAGTCAATGAATTTCTAAAATATGTTTTTACGGTGTATCTGTTAACTGTGATTAATAGCTCATGACCCACTTGGCAAAGGAGACTAAATCTCTTCTTGTCCTCTGGAGGACTTCCACGAGATCCAGGGTATTCCCAGTCTAGATCTAGACCATCAAAACCATGACTCCTCAGGAATTTGATGGAAGATTGGATGAAAGTCTGACGATTGGCTGGAGTGGACATGATAGAGAACCTAGCAAAATGTGTTTGCAGTTCATCAGAACTCAATAATATTATTATACTGCTTCCAATAAGTGTGAAAGAAGCAGAAATTAACTGAGTTGTGCCAAATTTCCATCCGCCAACACCTAGGGACGTCTTCAAGGCGGGGTTCCTTAAAAAGAATGGATGTATGGTATGATTATGCAGAATGTCAGTTAAAACAGTTAAAACAGCTATGATTAAACCTTGTATATAAGCCTCAGCTTTTATTACTTGCTTTTTAGGCTATTGAAGGTCTTATACAGGGTCTCATCATTCCATTCATAAGTAACCAACTCATTTTTACTGTTAATGATGGAGAAAGCATAAATCAGGTGGCTGCATAGATAGGGGGCTACATCTTGGGGCATGTATTTCCCAGTCCGAAGTCTGTACTGGGACCAGTTGGTGAAGTAGCAGACCATCTGGGAGGCAGTTGCTAAAATTAAATGAGAGAAAATGCACTGTCAGTTGTGTGTAAAGTCAAGCAGGGCAGTTACAATCATAACACTGGGACAGGTAGTCAGGTTTTAATTTCTGCTGTAGGTACAGAAATGAAAAAAAAATATCTTTGGCATTGTATCTTAGTGAGTTGCAAAATACCATGTGTTTCATTATTACTGAAGTTGAACTTACCCAGCTGAAACATCAGTAGGCACACAACTGGAGCAAGGAAAATATTTTATATTATTTACATTTGGAATAAAGTATTTAGTAGTATGTGTTGTCTGGTTATCCAGACAACACAGTGACACAAACCACTGTTTACCTGCTAAAATAGTGAACTTGATCATCCTGATGGCACAAGCTTCTGTTCTCTAGGACACAAAAATGATATAAAATCTAAAATAAAACAACATAGATCTTACGTGCAGCATGTTATAATGTTAGATCAAAAACTCACACTAACAGTAAACATGTTTACTCTACAGTATATTTAGTCATTTACAAATATATCTATTTGTTTTTTGTAATACTATCAATCACAGTCAGAGAAAAGCAAATTGCAAATTTAGTAGGTTTTAAATCTTTACACCCTTTAGGTCCAAGCTTACCTTGGGAACAGTGATGGAGCCACTGAACTTGAGGTTCAGCTTCTTAAATTCGACATGGCAGGGTGAAAGAACACAGATTGTCCTCCAGTATCTTTAAAGGTAGGTGAGCATCAATGATGCAAAGTAAAATGTAGGTACAAAATGAATAAGATAAGAAACCTCATACTGCAACTAACACATGGTGATAAGCTGTAGTATATGGTACTGTACAGGGTAACCATCAGTACATAGTAGATTGTTTAGGTCAAAACGTCTCAGGCTGATCAGCACTGCCCATCCCACTAAATACAGTACAATCAATCAATTATGTATTAAGTATTGATAATTGAATATATAGATTTGGCACAAGCCCACTTGGATTCAAAAGTTCCATCATAATTCGCATTCTGTGGTGCTAATTTCCACTAACATGCAATTTGGATATATGCAAAAACACAAAGTATGAGTTTGCAGTTTGATAATCTGCTGCACAAAACCAAATTATGAGAATATGATGAATGGGTTAAGATTCTGTGCATGACAGATGTTACTACTAGCATCCGCTCTCTCAGGACAGTGGCGCCTACTGTCAGTTTGTCAACTGGCTGTTTTAGGGACAGCATGCATATCAACTAATTGCACAAGAAACTGCTGAGGTATAACATCTATTGTAGATTACCTGTATCTCCCCCTTAAAGCAGTATTGCTATTAATGCATTTTAGAACACACCTGATAATGCAGTGAATCAAGGAAAATAAATTAGTAATCCTTTACTTGATAACACCGTTATATAAGACTTGAGCAGGACAAGTACATCACCAAAGTCCTCAAAGTTGGTTCAGTTATGCAAGTAAAAAGATTTTTATCATATATTACTGCAAAAGCAGTTCCTGACTAATAAATGTTTACCTACTGCATCACTGTTCAAGTTCATGTTTATGTTTTTCTTTTTGATAGTGTGACGCACAAATATGATCGCTACCGTCTCCGTCGTTCTCTCCTCCTGGTGCGTCGATCGTGTATTCTCTGGCGTTTGTGGGAAAGACAATAACTCACAGAGTTAGTGGTCTCGACTCGCTTCTTTATTAGGAGCTCCAACATGTATATTGCCGAATCACACTGCGCATTCTCATTTTCCGCTTGGCCTTCCTGTGTCTCCTTCTCTACTCCTCTTTTCCCGCCTTGTCTTCCAACTTAACTCTCTGCCTACGTAATCCCGCGATATCACCTGTCCCTAATATTTTTAAAGGTGCAGGCACCTTTAACCTTTGACATTTACCTGCTACATAATACTCTTTTACCCCACAAGAAAAGTCCTCATTTCTATACTATAAAAAACAAGCAAACATGTAGTAGGTGAACCATTCGTCGCCAAAAGGATACAGAAAGAGAAAAAAAAATGCAAGCCACCAACATCAAACTGTGTAAACACGGCAACATCCATAACATGCATGCAACAAAACAGCATCAAATGCCAAGTATAAGATGCATCTGCCCACATAATAAAATAAACAACAACTGAAGCCAGGGCAAAGTCTTTCAAATAACCAGGCAATTGGCGTGTCCTGGAAAGCACACGTGGAGCAGGTGGTGGTGTATCAGGTGAGATAGAAACACCTGGTGACAGTTCAGAGTTCGAGTCCTGTCCATTCTCCACAGAGCAAGAGGAATCCGAGAGTTCAGGTAAAGGTAGTTTGGGTGGAGTCTGCAACTAAGGTAAAGGTGAGGGTTCCAACTGAACTGTAGGTGTTGGGAGTACTGGTGGAACTGGTGTGGTGATGGGTGGTAGAAGGCCTGACAGAGTGTGCAAGGTGTTTGACTGAGCAGGCGAAGGGGGGATGTGTATGGGAGTGTGTTGTGGATCAGTAATGTATGGTTTCATACGGTTGTAGTGTATGATCTTGGCTTTGGTCTGAGGCTTAGTCACGTCACAAACCTCAAAATTGACAGGGGTGGAGCTGCCAGAGGGACATATCGACCGCAAGACCTCATAAGGGCCCACCCAACGGGGGTTTAGTTTGTTGTGTCGGTGGGCAGGGTCATCCACCAGAACCAAATAACCCTTGTTGTATGGTATATATTTCAAATGGCAATCATAGTTCAGGCGTTGGTGATCTTGAACCTTATCCGGGAAAGCAACTGCGGTACGATAAGCATAAGTTAGCGTCTTGTACAACGTGCGTGCGTATGCGGCAGGTGTGCCAGCAGTAGCTGAACTGTAAGTGTCATTGTCCTGCAGTAGTGTGTGCAAGGGGACACAGGCTTCCCGGCCATGAGCTAAAATGAAAGGGGAATTTACTGTGCTAGTGTGTTTAGCTGTATTATAAGCCAATGCAATTTGTGGAAGGCACTCGTCCCACTCTGAACCTGAGTCAAAAATAAGTTTGGAGAACTCGTCTTTTAATGTTCGATTAAAACGTTCAACAGCACCGCACAGCATCACACTGAGCATGGTAAGGGGACGTGCAAAGTTTCTTGACTGATATCAAGGTACAAAGCTGTTTCATGAGGTCGGACTCAAACTGCCTACCCTCATCTGAGTGAAGGGCCTCAGGAACACCATGCTGTGGAATGTAGTGGTTGAAGATGCGACCTGCCACTGAAACCGCAGTCTGATCCTTTAACGGATACAGATTGACAAATTTGGTGAACAGGTCCATCATCACTAGAACACAGCGGTTGCCTCTGGTTGAAATAGGCAACTCTGTTATATCTGCAGCCACAATCTGGAATGGACGCTCTGGCGAGATTGGGATGAAGGGTGCCTGTTGTCTGGGCACCAGGGAGCGTCGTGATTGACAAGCAGGGCATTGTGAGCAGTGCCTGCTAATGTCCGAGGACATGCGCGGCGAGTAAAAGGACTCCATAGCTCTGTTTAGTGTCTTAGCCTGGCCGTAGTGACCAGAACATGGGTGTCCATGGACATGTTTAAGTATGTCAAACTAGGTCTTCCTGTGGAGGTAGTTACGTGGTCTGCGTACCACGCAGGGTTACCAGACTGTACAAGATGAGCGTCCGGACGTCTGGACATGGCATCTGCGTTAAGGTGTTTCGCCCCATCACGGTGAATGACCTGTCAATCGTAAAGGTCTAATTCAATGGCCCAGCAGGCACGTCTGCCAGTGGGATCGCGATCTAGAGGGAGTTTCTTCAACCCAACCAGAGGTTTGTGGTCTGTGACAACAGTAAATGGGTGACATGCCAAATAGCGTCGAAAATGACGAACCGACCACACAATGGCAAATAGTTCCCGATCAAAGGTTGACCATTTTCTCTCTGGCGCCGACAAAACGTGACTGGCGTAGGCAATGACGCGTTCCTTCCCGTCCACCTGTTGTGAGAGGACAGAACCAACAGAATGCAGGGACGCATCTGTGTGTAGTAGGAAGAGAGCTGAAAGGTCTGGGAAGGCCACAATAGGTGATGAAGTC
This sequence comes from Betta splendens, assembly GCF_900634795.4. Classification (NCBI taxonomy): domain Eukaryota; kingdom Metazoa; phylum Chordata; class Actinopteri; order Anabantiformes; family Osphronemidae; genus Betta; species Betta splendens. The sequence goes on along the minus strand of NC_040885.2, from coordinate 4,142,910 downwards.
AGTGCATGTTTTAAAACATTGAAAGCTTCATCAGCTTCAGGTGACCATGCAAAAGAAACACCCTTATGCGTGAGGGGGTGCAGGTGTTCTGCTGTCCGTGCAAAGTTTTTGATGAATCTACGATAATATGAGCACAGACCTAGAAAAGCCCTGATCTGCTTGGCTGATGTTGGAATGGGCCATGTTTTAACCTTGTCAATGTTCGATGGGTCAGGCTCCACTCCAGGAGTGCAAACACGATGACCCAGGAAGGTGACAGAGTGACAGGCCAGCTGGCATTTAGATGGTTTAAGTTTAAGACCAGTTGCGCAGAATTGCTGGAAAGCCTCATGTAGGTGCCGTAAGTGTTGCTCAAAGTCAGCACTGTAGACAATAATATCGTCCAGGTACATCAAACAAATGCTCCAATGTAAACCACAGAGCATGAGTTCCATTAACCGCTGAAAACTGGGGGGTGCATTGGAGATGCCCATTGGCATCATGCGGAAGTGATACAGCACACTACCAGTAGAAAAAGCTGTTTTTTCCTTGTCACGCGGGTTAAGTGGAATTTGCCAGTAACCAGCAGTCAAATCAGTTGTGCTAAACACTTTAGCACCCGAAAGTCTGTCAAGGGTATCATCGACACGTGGAAGGGGATGTGAGTCTTTAATCGTAACCTCATTAAGCCGTCTGTAATCAATACAGAAACGATGTGTGCCGTCCTTCTTCCGGACAAGCACAACTGGGGCTGACCAGGGACTGTGAGACTCTTCGATTATATTGTTTTCCAAAAGGCTTTTCACCTCCTCCTGTAGTATTGCTTGAGTAGCTGGTGACGTTCTGTATGGGTGAAGCTTTATTGGGGAAGCATCCCCAGTGTTAATGCTGTGTGTGATTAAGTCAGTCTTGCCATAATCACGAGAATGAGAACTGAAAATGTCAGCAAATTCTGTCAGGAGTTCCTTGAGCTGTATCCGCTTCCCAACATCTAACTGTGTGTCCTCCAAATGCACCGCAGGCATTGGGTGGGAAGCATCAGCGGAGGTCAAAGCTGAGACCAACGCGTACTCATCATGTGTATTACCTGACACAGAGAAAAGCTGACCTAATGGGCATCCAGCCTCAAGAGAGTTGGGTTAACAACTCGAACCAAGCCCCTCCCGTCTTGGATAGACGTCAATATCCGGGCGACACCTAATGTTACAGCTGGAGATGGGTGTGGTTCCAGTATGCCTACGTACAAGCCAGTGACAGGAGATGTTAAAACATTATTTTTGACAGAGATCGGAATTACCATCTCTGAAAGAGTTGGGACACTCACCTGAGTGATACTATTCACCAAACTTTGTACTGGGACTAGCAACTGCGGCGACAAACGAGGCACCGATGTGTTATGCAGCACCAATTGTTTATGTGGTATGTCGACAATAACGTGATCAAGTAAAAAGTCCCAACCCATAATAACAGGGTGAGTAGCATTGCGTACAACATGGAAAACATGGGAAAATGTCACGCCTCCAATGTATATTGGGGCTGTCACAGAGCCAAGTATGTCTAACAGTTGTCCCGTAACTGATGAGGCTAGCACGAATGATTTACTGATAGGCTGCGTAAACAAGGTTGGAATGGATTTACGGCAGTCATCTGTAATGAGAGAGAGACCTGATCCTGTATCAACCAACGCATAAATTTCAGTACTAGCCAGTGTAACCTGAACAAAAGGTGTAACAATGGCACAGTCAGAATGGTCCACAGTAGGGGGTGAAGCTGGCATTTGGTCCTCAACAGCAGCTTCTACTTGTTTCCCTGATGCTGTGAGGAGGAGGTCTCCTCTCTATGAGACTGGAAAAAGCGCACATGTCGTGAGGGGGAGGTGTGGTATTGAGATGAACTACTGGGCTGATAAGATGGAGAAGGAGAGCTGTATCTGCGATGACTTGACTGCCTGTACTGTGGACTATGTGAAGGTGAGCGGGCATTCCTTGTACTGTGTCTATGGTTATAATCATGATAGCGCTCCCTTGAAGATGAGCAACCAAATCTGGGAGTTTCCTAATGTTTGGAAATTGTGATGTCTGTCATATTGTGTGGAGTGAGGAATGTGAAACTCACAACCCTGGGCATAGCTACAATGTCTCTGGTAGCAGGTCCTGACTGGGGGTCGATGTTCATATTCAGGGTAGCCGTGGTGGTGTCTCGAAGAACAGCAGACATCTTGGGTGCGTTGTTGGCTTCTTTGTGTGTGTTGTGCAGTACAACTGCCCCTGTGGTGAAGCAGATCGTCGAGCTGCGACTGATGATGATGTGTATCGATGTCGTAGTCCACAGATGCACAGGTCTGACGTGGGGGGTATGAAGATGATGTCATCTCGTCCTGAAGACTGGAGACCTGCTGTAAAAGTCGGTCCACACGTTCATCCGTCCGTCGAAGGTGAGATTGGCGTAAAGCCTGTAGATCCGTCCGGAGTTCAGATATGGCTGATGTCAGGTTGGCGATAGGATCAGCTATCAAGGCGTTAGCTGGTGGATGCTGGTTTACCATCACAGGCATAATAGCTGTAGGGTTAGCAACACTAATGGCTAGTTTAGGACTGATCCATCCACGGATATGCTTCAATAAAAATTAAAAGCAGAGTTTTTTTGTTTTTCATTTTTCTCTAAACAAAAAACGTTTTAAATTCCAATTCCGTGTGTTTTTGTTAAAAATATTTCTGCCTGGTTTATTGGTTTGTAAGGCGATGCTTTTATTCAAATCTGTTTGCCGCCCATAGCAAGAGAAAGGAGAAAGCCGGTGAAGGTGGATGGATGGGCGAATGGGAAATTAAAATTTTGAAATGTAGATGGGTTGAATAACTGATCTCAGCCACTCATTCAGTTACAATGACATGCACAGTAAAAACAAATTCTCGCTACAGTGGCAGCGGTTCAAAGTGACTAGGGTTTTTACTGCAGTACTGCCGCGTCGCCACGGCGCAGCGAGTGCGTCGCTGACTAAAGATTTTTAATCCTGCAGCCGGCTGGAAAAAATCAGGACACTAGTCTCGTTTTAACCACCAGGTGGCGCAGCGTTGGTTAGAAGCCTCCAAAGCACTACAGCGTAACTGAGGTCCGACTGTTCATTTCTACCTGTAACACACATATATTACACCAGACCTATTTTACTATTAAGTCTTTACTATTAAGTATCTGTTGTGTGCTAAAACATGGGGAGTGTGAAGGGCAACAACTTGTTGATGGCTTAGCTGTTTTCTGTTCACTGCGAAGTTATAATTGTTCTGTGTGGTTTAAAACAGGCAGCGCAACAGCAGCAACACATTCTTGTTTTCATTCTCCTCAGCTTTTTCGTGTCTTTAAATAGCAGGCGTCTCTTAAAAATATGTACACACCCACCGCTCTAACATCTGATACAACATATTGGCTTCACATAATACCATGTTTATGCTTCGCGGTTTAATTAATATAATTTGAATGCGCAAGTAAAGACGTAGAGCGCAGTCCATCTGTGACTACAGCCGCTTATCTAGGTTTTAAACTTCCACAACTTGTTAATGAATGTTTTCCAATAGTCGTAGATTTTACGTAAATAACCGTAATAATCATAGGAATTTGTTTTACAGCAGTTGTCGGTCGTAATTTTGACAGGACGCCAGAAATCAGCAGATCTACAGCGACGCATTACAGCAACATGTTTGTTCCTACGCGTTTACTCTGTGTCTGCAGAACTGCAGTTTGACTTGTTTTGACTGTGCGTGTCATTGCAACTGAGGCTGAGATCACTTATTCGACCCGTGTACGTTTCAACATTTTCATTTCCCATCCGTCCATCCAGCCACTTTCACCGGCGTTTTCGTTTCTCTTTCGATGAGCGGCAAACAGATTTTAATCAAAGCACCGCCTTACAAACCAATAAAACAGGCAAAAATATTTGTTTTTTACAAAAAGACACGGAATTGGAGTTAATATGTTTTATTGTTTAGAGACAAACGGAAAACAAAAAGTCGTTCTCTCGTTACCCCTGCTTATAATTTGGTGGAGACATCAATCTCTTAAACAAACACGTGACGTGTTTCGGAGTCATGTGTCCAGACAGAGAGTGACCAATACACAAATGTATGGATGTGCAAATGCGAGCTACGAGAGGAACGGGGGAGTGGCGCTCTAGATGTAGCGAGAATTTGTTTTGACTGTGCGTGTCCTTGTAACTGAATGAGTGGCTGATGTGACTTATTCGGCCCGTGTACGTTTCAAAACTTTGATTTCCCATCCGTCTATCTATCCTGAATAAAAGCACCGCATTACAAACCAATAAACTGAACAAAAATATTTTTTAACAAAAACACACAGACTTGAATTTTAAGCTGTTTTTTTTCGTTTAGAGAAAAACGAAAAACAAAAAACCTCTGCTTTTAATTTTTAATGGAAGCTCATCCGTGGATGGGTCGCGGGGCAGCAGTCGTAGCAGAGAGCTCCCGAATGCCGCTCGAATGAAACACGAGATCGAATGAAATGTGATGTGTTTCATACTCAGATGACTTGGATCTGAGTTCGACCAAGCTTTTGTTTGTCTCATGTTTGCTCACAGTCGCAAAGGAAATCTACACACCCCTCCCCCTCCTTCGTAGAGGCGCATAGACATGCTAATGTGTTGCTACTACTCGATCAGCAGGTGAGAAATACTTCAGCTCCGGGACAAAGCTCTGTGAGAGACTGGGCAGCATCGGGCGACGTGATCAGCTGCAGGTCTAAGACTCATTAATGCAGCAAGTAGTTTGTTCTACATACGTTTACTCTGCAAAAATAAACGTATGTATTTATCGTAGCTTTCTGATCAAAGTTATTTGTAGCACTTCGACATTCGTTTAAAATATGCAGTGCTTTTTAAAATGAAAATACTAATATTATTATTTATTACCTTTATTGTAAACACAGTATTAATTGCACAATTTGGACTGGCGAAGATTTGCGCTTCTTTCATAATAATCATGGATAATCAAGGAAGAAACTGCAGTTCATATTTGTTATTCAGGGACGGTTTAATAAAGATTCAGTATGGTTTTTGACTGAACTGTCAGCCAAGGTACGTGCATTATCAAATGAATGCGCCTGTCAGCGGGGAAGACATCAACTCTATTCAGTCGCTCTTCAGTCGCTGCTGCCGTCTCCTCCCCAGTTCACACACCTTAACACTAGGACTACTGGGTTTTCTAAATATACCAGTTCCTACTACAAGGTGTTCCTACGAAGTTAACCAGCTGTTTATTTCGTTATTACTCATTTCACCTGTACCATATGAAATGTGTTCCTACGAAGTTGCTCAGCTGCTTTCAGAATTCCCCATGCAGGTTTGAACAGGGCAAACATTATTTTTATTTACAAAAAAAAATTAATACGTTTACAGATTGACCGGTGATGCCGCACAGGTTGCTCTCAGTTAAAACAGCTGTTTGAAGCAGGGAAAATCGAGTTAGCTGTCCTTGTCGATGCCTTGACAATGTTTTAGCATCGGTTAGATCTCTGAGCCCCGACTTTTATGTCTTCTTTGGATTAAAAAACAAATGTTGAATGTTCTCAAATAATATAATATTGCCGCCCTCCGCGGCTCCCAGTGTTTGTTTTTTTCATTTAAAACGTGGGTGTTACCGGTGGCAGACCTCTGGTTTAGATCATCCTTATTCACTTTTTTAAATTGTAGTAGTGTAACCTTAGTTAGTATTCCTTTTTATTTTTTTTATTTTATGTTTGGGAAACGTGACATTTCAGCTACTGTGATTTTATTTGTCATCAACATTAGTTCCTACCTGTCCTTGTTGACGGGGGACAAGAAAATGTGACGCGCGTTGGGTAAGAGCGGCGTAAAGAAAAAAGTGTACATGTGCCGTACTGTCTTGCCGTGTGGTGCATTAAAGAAGCATTCCACGTAAAGAAAATTGCCCGTACCAACAGCAAGAAATCAGGGTTACAGTAGCTTGTCTGCCATAAATCGAACGCTGTACGCGGGAGGGCGCACCGTTCAGCTTCCTATTTTCGGTTTTAAACTGCCATAATTTGCCATAATTTACTTACGTTCATAACTTCATACTATAACGCGACCAGCGGTTCATGGTCTTGGCGATTCATGCACTAAGTAATACAACGTTGTCATCTCGTGATCACATGATGATGATGAGACACTGTTTTTTCAAAATTTAAAATAAAAAAACTGCTTCCACTCAGACTCGAACCCCGGACAAAAAAAAAACGTTGTGGCCATGCACGTTAACCACTAGGCCACCCAAGACCTGATCATTGATTGTTCTACAAGAGGCTATATGACGTAAGCAACTACGATGTTTCAGGACCAAAAGTGGGAGTCAATCGCCACCTACAGGCCAGAAGGACGTAACACACTCCTCCCGCAGTACAAACCCGGCACTGATGCGGCAGATTTGAAACCCAAACACGGTGGGGGTAGACACTTTTACCGGCTGCCTCTGTACATCTAGTGCGCCACTCCCCTGTTTCTCTCGTAGCCTGCATTTGCACATCCATACATTTGTGTATTGGTCGGTCTCTGTCTGGACACATGACTCTGAAACACGTCACGTCGTGTTTGTGTAATTTTTAAGACCAAAACAAATTATAAGCAGAGGTAACGAGAGAGCGACTCTTTTTGTTTTCAGTTTGTCTCTGAACAATAAAACATATTAACTCCAATTCCGTGTCTTTTTGTAAAAAACTAATATTTTTGCCTGGTTTATTGGTTTGTAAGGCGTTGCTTTGATTAAAATCGGTTAGCCGCTCATCGCAAGAGAAACGAAAACGCATGAAAATGTTGAAACATACACAGGCTGATTAAGAGTGATTTCAGCCACTCAGTTACAATGACACGCGCAGTCAAAACAAATCAACCTGCAGTTCTGCAGACACAGAGTGAACACGTACGAACAAACATGTTGCTGTAATGCGTCGCTGTAGATCTGCTGAGTTCTGGCGTTGTGAGGGACCGCGCAGTAAGTCTTAGGAACCCAGGAATGAATCCAACAAAAAATATAATTTATTAACAAATACTCAAGATTCACAATACTATAACTCCCAGGTCACAAAATTCAACCTAAATAACAGTTCTAAACGGGCCCTTTAACCTAAATTGAGGTCAACTAAACAGACAGCAATTACCACTTAAACCAAACATAACTGACCTCCATGTCACACAAACCAGGGGTTTTTAAAGACACAGGCTAGCCTACAGCTCAAAGAAGGTAACAGAAATAAACCGCCAATCAACCTCAACCACTAAACTAAATACAAATACAAGATTAAACACGAATAATATTTACACAATAAACAACGTAACAACTTAAGTAACTCCCATTAAGCAAATCCCCAACATAAGCCTAATAATGAAATCATAAGCGGCAGATTCCCCCTCCAGGCACGCGCAGTTGGCCTCCTCCGCTTCCTGGTCGTGGTATTTAAGCCCTGCTTAGGTGGCGCCCGCTCTTCCCACCTGGAGGAGGAATCCCCAGAACACAGAAAGGTAACACATTAAACTCACTGTGGCGGGGTGACCGTCACAGGCGTCCTGTCAAAGTTACGATCGACAACTGCTGTAAAACTAATTCCTATGATTATTACGGTTATTTACGTAAAATCTACGACTATTGGAAAACATTCATTAACAAGTTGTGGAAGTTTAAAACCTAAATAAGCGGCTTTAGCCGCAGATGGACTGCGCTCTACGTCTTTACATGGCCATGCGCATTCTAATTATATTAATTAAACCGCGACCCATAATCATGGAATTATGTGAAGCCAATATGTTGTATCAGATTTTAGAACGGTGGGTGTGTACACATTCTTAAGAGATGCCTGCTATTTAAAGACAAGAAAAAGCTGAGGAGAATGAAAACAATAACGTTTTGCTGCTGTGGCGCGGGTCTGTTCTAAACCACACTTACAATTATACAACAATTATAACTTTGCAGTGAACAGAAAATAACTAAGCCATTAACAAGTTGTTGCCCTTCATACTCCCCACATTTGAGCACACAACAGATACTTAATAGTAAAAATAGTAGTGTTACAGGTCGAAATGAACAGTCGGACCTGAGTTACGCTGTAGTGCTTTGGAGGCTTCTAAAAAACGCTGCGCCACTTGGTGGACTAGCGTCCTGATTTTTTTCAGACGACTGCAGGATTAAAAATCTCTAGTCAGCGACGCACCCGCTGCACCATGGCGATGCGACGGTACTGCAATAAAAACGCTAGTCACTTTAAACCACTACCACATTTGTGAAGGTTGTGAGATGCATATGAAATACTGGACATTTCATTAATCTACTATTGTATTCTCTATACTTTCTAGAGTGGTGTCCAGGAAAACAGCTGCATCCTCCACCTGTACAGCAGCTGCACTGCTTCTGATGTCCAAAACGTGCTGAAGACAAAAAAAGATCCTCACATCTCCCCAGCCAACTGCCCATGACTGTACCTGGTCCACTCCAAAAACTATGCTTTCAACATGACTATGAATCCTACCCATTAATTTTGTGATCTGCACATTGAGCTGTGAAGGTAAGTTATCCAGGATTACAGTGCTGGTGCATGGGTTGACAATAAAGTTGGCTTTGACTATTCCTGTTTCACTGAACTATTTTTTATGAGGGAAAATACACATATTTTTTTATAATATTTCAACTTTTATGGAGATATTGCCACGAAAACAATAATTTAGGTATTTCACAGGTGGTCTAAGTCCAACATAGGTGCCTTGTCCCTCAGGAGACACTGCCCTTCCCAGACCAGGGAACATGGGATGACAACTTGGACTCTTTACCCTAGAAGTCCCCAGCACCAGCTGACAAGACTTCTCTAGACTAGATACCTGCAACGACTTGAGATACACACAGACATACTACTGTCAAATTTATGAGGTAAAAAACAATTGCTACATTTCTATTAGTTATACATTAGCACTTGATATCTCATGCACCTTACTAAAAGCAATTAAAAATATATTAGGTCAATATGTATTTAGAACCAAAACCATGTAAACCAGAGTTCCCAGGTACGTTACGATTAATCTGTAAATGGTAAAATGTTCTAAAATTTAATTTCGGAGATACTGATTTATTCCTTGCATGTGTAATTGTCTGATATACTGTATATTAAATGTGTTCTCTAATAAATACACATTCAATCATACTGGCTCCAGTCCTGGATCATCAACCATACATGACAGTATTTGTCTATATTCAAATATATGCTCAAATATTGTGCAGAGCAGGTTACTATGATGCAGTGGGTGGGTGACTGCAGTGGGGCATGGTTAACAGTTCTGATTGTACAGTCTAACAGCAGCAGGTAGGAAGGATCTACGATATCTCTCCTTCACACAGCGGGGGTGGATGAGTCTGCTACTGAAGCTGCTCTCCAGAGCAGACAGTGAGTCCTCCAGTGGGTGAGAGTCCTGGTCCAGGATGGATGTCAGTTTAGCCATCACCCTTCTCTTACCCACCTCCTGCACTGTGTCCAGAGTGCAGCCCAAGACAGAGCTGGACTTCTTGATGACCCTGTCCAGTCTCTTCCTGTCCCCCACTGTGATGCTGCTGCTCCAGCAGACCACACCGAACAGGATGGCTGATGCCACCACAGAGTCATAGAAGGTCTTCAGGAGTGTCCCCCTCACTTCAAAAGACCGCAGTCTCCTCAGCAGGTAGAGTCTGCTCTGACCCTTCCTGTACAGTGCATCCGTGTTGAGTCTATTCCAGCATTCTGTGCGTAGGTCTTCGTTTTTTGCATCAGGACATTTTTGAGTGGCAGGTTTGTCCTTTCTATGATAATCTATGGCATATATTTTAATACGTACACCTCGGACGTATTACTTTATTACTTTCCATTTCAGAATGTCCAACCGTGATTGAGTGCACCGATAGCACCCACATTCCTATTAAAGGTCCTTCAGGCAATGAGAGAGACAATGTTTGATGACACCCTACCCTGAACCTGAGCCTGGACCACAGACACAGTTCAACCGGGCCCACAGCAGAACATGGCCAAGGTGGAGATGGCCACAGGCATCCTGAAGGCGAGGTTCCAGTGTCTATGTGGCCTCAGGGTCAGTCCATTAAGGGCATGTGTCATTATAGTAGATTGTGTTGTCCTTCACAACATTGCCACAATAAGAGAAGTGAGCCACCCTCCTTGTCCTGCTGAAGATGACCAAGAGGATCCAGTAGTGAACCAAGTAGACCACAGATTAAGAAACATGATTTGTCGGAATCACTTTAAATATTGTTTCTGCACCAAAGCACTCATCATTTCTTCATGTCCTGAAAAATAAAATGGAATATTATTTACATTGCTTCACACAATGTCCCAGACTGTGTGCTTTCTGGAGGGTCAAATAATACAATCCATCCATCAGTGACTGCAAGACAATGCAACCCATAAGATCAAAGTGAAATAAAGTCAGAGTACTACAACAATGTAGAAGCCTATGCAAGATATAGATCCTGTAACTGTGTAATCAAATCTTACCTTTTTGTAGGATTTTGTGTTTCCTTTTGACTTGGGACAGAGTTCCTCTTGCTCCAGAAGGATTACACATTTTAAACAAGAATATTACTATTATCTAATATTATTCGAATAATAGTACAAAACGATGTGGAAGTTATGTTCAATTTTCCTTTACAACAAAAGAGGAGAGGGCAACATAACGATAATTATATACCGTTATATAATAAACTCAATTTACTTTTTTTTTCTTTTTTTTCCTTCGCCGATGCAGCTGTGTTGCTTTTTCTATTAATAATCGGCTTAAATTTTTCATTCTCTGCATTAAATCCTCCAACTTAGTTGTTGAAATACGCTGCCATTATAGTGGCACTTTTTTCCATGGTCACTCGTGAATTCGGTGATCCATTGACAATGTCTTTATATATACGTTGTGCACGTGCGTTAACTACCGACAGGAGGTAGATTAGTAGAATGCCTTTATTAGTCCCACAGCGGGGAAATTCCCATCAGCAGCCAGGTTACCCGGCGCTAAATCATATTAACCTAACTCTTATCAGGTATTTTGGAACCGACATACTCAGGGTAAGCAGGTTCTGGGTTAATCAACCTAGAGTTCAGGGTTTAGCAGAAGGTTAATCAACCCTGCTTTCTGGAACACACCCCTGGTCTCCCTCAGCCTGAGTGCCGGGCTCCTTGTATCCAGAGATGGTTCCCTTGTAGCTCGTCTTTCCCTGCCTGATGTGGCGTCTCAGATCCTTCTGCACAGCTTTTAGCTCCACCTTTTTTTTTTTTTTTTTTTTTTTGTTCTGTCCAGCAGTTTAGCAAGCAGCATATATTATGCTGACGCAATGCCACATTGTGATGGACAGCTTTGCTTTAACAAGAAGAGTATATATAGAATATATATAAGAGAATATATATAGGGGGTTAAGGGTGCCAACCAGCTGCTGAAACCAAGCAAATCTGTTGAGTAAACAATCGGAGCAAAAAATAAATAAATAAATAAATAAAAAACTAGCTCCACCTTGTTGCCAGATTTAAAAGCCCTCTTCTCCTTCAGGAGGGCCTTCATCTCGGGAGTAATCCAGGGTTTATTCACAGAAATTGATATAGTCTGTTAAACAGTCCGTCAGTTAAACAGTCAATGTCCTCCCCATGTGGACTACACAGTTCCTCCCACACAGTAGTGTCAAAAAAGTCCTTCAGAGCCTCCTCGGTCTCCATCGGTCGGGAGACAGCTGATTGCCTGCATACAACGGGTTTGTACACAGGCAGTAGATGTACCAGGTTGTGATCAGATCTTCCCAAGGGGGTGAGTGCAGTTAAAGTGTATGTCCCTTGGTGTTGGCATACAGTAAGTCTAATGTTCTGTCATCTCTGGTAAGGAGGTGTTGGTAGTGTGGACGATGGAGGGGCATGGTTGAAGTCTCCCGAGATGAGGAGAAGGCCATTAGGGCTCTGGGTCAGTAGTCTATTTACCACAGAGTGCAGAACATCACACGCAGCTTCACCGTTAGCAGAGGGGGGAATATACGCAGCTATTGTGATAACGTGCGAGAACTCCCTGCGCGGGTAGAATGGCCTCATGCTAATGGCTAACAGTTCAATGTCCTTGTTACAGATCTGCTTTCAACAGTGGTGTGAGTGGATTTATACCATCTGTTATTCACAAATACTGCCAGTCCTCCTCCCTTCCTCTTACTGCTCTCCTTTATCCTGTCCGCTCGTGTCAGCTGAAATCCGTCCAGGGTGACAGCCGTGTCCGGTGTTAGCGCTGTTAGCCATGTTTCTGTAAACACCATGACGCTAGCTTGCCGGAATTCCCTCTGATGCTGGGTGAGAGCGGTTAGCTCATCCATCTTGTTAGGAAGCGATCTCACGTTCCCCATGACGATGGACGGCAGGGTGGGCCGGTATCATCTCCTTTTAGCCCGACACAGAGCTCCAGCTCGGGTTCCCTGTCTTCTCCGCTTCAGCTCGCGAGGAACCTCAGGTCTTCCTCGGTGTAGCGCCAGCGCGTCGCAGAATGCTAACAGCTGATCCCTGGTGTAAACAATAGGACCATGGCTGCGTGCGGTGTTCCCAGACGCGAGAGCCAAAAGTGTAAAAACAATTAAAAAGAACAGAGAAAACTCTGCGAGTATGACCCTCATAGTGCAGGACCCACATTTACATACTCATACACGCAAGAAGAAAAAAATAACGTGCGGAAAAATATAAGAAATATAGTAAATGGTTACAACTTAACCGGGAGCTGCTGCAACAGGCTGCCACTCGGGGGCGGCGCCAGATAATACAGGAGGGAAAGAGGGGCTGAGAAAGATGTCAGGGCATTCTTTGGAAATAAAGCTGTCTCGTTTCATATTCCAGTACCAGATAACACTGCACACGATAACTGGGAGGTCCCCAGCTGAGTTGTTGCTAGGGAGAAGACCCAAATCTCATCTGAATCTCCTGCACCCAGATGTGCAAGCAAGTTGCCCAGGGATTAACCTGGCTACCCGGTGTCATCGAGCATCAATCAGGACCGGTGTCCTTCACAGTGGAGGATGGCCAACAGATCCGTCGGCTTCAAGATCATCTGCAGAGTCGACCGGAGGCTGTTGGAGAAGACCTGCAGAGTGAGGTGCTGGTGGACTTAGGGAACAGAAAAAAGGTGGAAGTGCAGGATATACCACAACCAGAGGGAGGGCTGTACGTGCAGCCAGAGGGACTGCCAAATCAAACTGAGGAAACTTCAGCTTAGGCTGCTGTTACCTCTGAGCCCTCAGGTAGCACAAAAAGCCTGAGGAGGTCAAAACAAAGACACAGGCCCCCAAAAAGACTCACCTGTATAACTGTAAAAGAAATGTGTTTTGGAGGTGGGAAGCGAAGCATTGAAGACTGTTAGTGTGCAAGCTTAAACACAGTTCAGTGTCATTCTATAATTATTCGAATTTTTGTTGCTACGGTTAGATATTGTGTTTATCTACCCTCAAGTGAGAGCTTAAAGGGAAATAGGTCTTATAGATTAAGGTTGTTAGAATGAGAGTGAGGAACCTTTGATTAAGCTGGTGTCAGGTAGAAACCTTCTGCGTGACGCACACATGCGGGCCATTCAGATGCAGAAACATTAATATTCCTCAAAATTGGGGCACCAGGTTTGTTTTAAAGTTTTATGTCTTTTGTTTTTTAGGATAAAGGATGGTCAATACCTAAGTGTGTGATGGCTTTGATCAAGTGAATAGAGTAATTCTTTTTAACTTATAAAACCTCGCGTGTTCAGGAAAAGAAAACAACACAACAATAAAACAATTACTGATCCCCTAAGAGTTCTACTCTGCTCAGACTTAAGAATGCCTCTGCCTTACTGCGCAATCCTGGTGAGAAGATCCGGCGTTGCGTGCGTGCGTGCTTGCGCTGTTGCGGTCCGGTCCAGGTGTGCGTCGCGGTGCGTCGTAATCAGCTGATGCGGCAGCGAGTGAGGCAGGTAAGCTGGCGGTTTCCTGTCGGATGGCTGGAAATAGATGGGGGATCAGGCCCGTTCTCTGTGACGACGTCCCCGTTAGTTCAGCTGCTGGCTGCGGTGAAGGCTCCAGGCGTGCAGAGGGAAGCTCAAGGTGGGGAAGGGAGAGAGTCGAAGAGAACAAGGGACCGAGACAAGGTTGGAGAGAACAAGGGACGAGTCTTCGATCACGGCGACTTTTATAACCGTGTTTTTGGTCACGCCCGTCCTATCGTTTGGTCCAATCAGGATGGCTGACGTCCAAGTTTCTCCTCCGTTTGTCCCTTGTGTCAGCGGGAGTTGGATGTCTGCGGTGGAGCCAAGTATAGGTCCCCAGCCTGGCGCCTGGTTTTGGCGCTGAGATTTGAAATCTCTTTGTTCTCACTCACTACTGTCAGGATGAGGACTTTACATGCAGGCCGCAGTGCCTCCTTTGTTTGAGCATGTGGGACCTTAATAATAATTCTGTTAATGACAGAGGTCCCCCAACAGTGAAGTGTCCTGCTTAAGGACACACCACAGTGGCAAAGTGCCAGAGTTGGGGATCAATGTTTTTGCTTCAAGGCCAAGGTTTGACCTACTGAGCTACCAGACATAAAGATCCAAATTTAAGCAGGGCTTATTTTATCACCTTAGGGACAAGGTATGCTTCAATAAATAGGGCCAATTTAGTAGTCTCAGAGTTGCTTAGTAAATGCAGAGTTACTGTATCTTCTATGTGTTTTTGCAAAGTGTTTTTGCAAAGTGTTTGGCTTGTTTTGCTCAAGAGAAGACTTTCTTACCAAGGACAAAGTTTTCTTTGTGGGCTGAGGAATATCACTTGACAACAAACCAAACAACAGCAACAAAGAGTCTCAGGTATGAAAAACTGGACAGCACCTGGCCCTGACATGATCCACGCCTACTGGCTAAAGAAGCTCACTGCAATCCATGAGCACCTGGCAGCACAAATGAACCAGCTGCTAAGGGATGGGACTCACCCTGAATGGCTAACCGAAGGGCGAACAATCCTGATAATGAGGGATCCCTCAAAGGGTACAGTCCCATCCAACTACCGGCCAATAACCTGTCTCTCCACAACATGGAAGCTCATGTCAGGCATCATCGCAGCTAAGATAAGTGGGCACATGGGTCAATACATGAGCGAAGCACAGAAGGGCATTGGTAAGGATACCAGAGGAGCCAAACACCAACTCCTGGTTGACAGAACAGTCGCCCAAGACTGCAGAGCGCGACACACCAACCTGTGCACAGCCTGGATCGACTACAAGAAAGCCTATGACTCAATGCCACACACATGGATCACTGAATGCTTGGAGCTGTACAACATCAACAGAACTCTAAGGGCCTTCATTGCAAACTCAATGAGGTTGTGAAGAACCACCCTTGAAGCCAATGGGAAGCCACTCGCCCAAGTATCCAACAAATGTGGTATATACCAAGGAGATGCACTGTCCCCACTGCTGTTCTGCATAGGTCTGAACCCCCTCAGAAAAATAATAAACAAGACTGGCTATGGATACCGACTCCGGAATGGGGCCACTATAAGTCACCTCCTCTATATGGATGACATCAAGCTGTATGCTAAGAAAGAGCGAGACATCGACTCGCTGATCCACACCACAAGGATCTACAGCTCAGACATCGAGATGCCATTCGGGCTTGAGAAATGTGGGAGGATGGTGACAAAGAGAGGCAAGGTAATCCACACAGAAGGGGTCTCACTCCCAGAAGGAACAATAGCAGACATTGAGGACAATTACAAGTACCTTGGAATACCACAGGCGAACAGCAACCTTGAACAGGCAACAAGGATTGCGGCAACAGCCAAATACCTCCAACGAGTAAGGCAAGTCCTAAGAAGCCAGCTCAATGGCAAGAACAAATCCCAGGCAATAAACAGCTATGCCCTGCCAGTGATCAGATACCCTGCAGGAATAATCATGGGAGGACAAGCCCTTACATGGGATGTACCACCGGAACATAACTGAAGTAGCTGATCTCAACAAATCCTACCAATGGCTTGAAAGGGCCGGGCTGAAGGACAGAACAGAGGCACTCATCCTGGCTACACAGGGGCAGGCCCTGAGCACCAGAGCCATAGAAGCCCAGATCTACCACACCAGACAAGACCCAAGGTGTAGACTGTGCAAAGAGGCCCCTGAGACGATCCAGCACATAACTGCAGGGTGTAAGATGCTGGCAGGGAAAGCATACATGGAACGCCATAACCAAGTGGCTGGCATAGTATACAGGAACATCTGCGCAGAGTATGGACTGGAAACCCCAAGATCAAACTGGGAAACACCTCCCAAGGTGGTAGAGAACGAGCGAGCCAAGATCCTGTGGGACCTCCAGATCCAGACTGACAGAATGGTAATGGCGAACCAACCAGACATTGTGGTGATGGATAAAGAGCAGAGGAAAGCCGTAGTGGTGGATGTGGCAATACCAAGCGATGGCAACATCAGGAAAAAGGAACATGAGAAACTAGAGAAATACCAAGGGCTCAGAGAAGAACTGGAGAAGGCTTGGAAGGTGAAGGCCACAGTGGTGCCTGTGGTGATCGGAGCACTTGGGGCAGTGACCCCCAAACTGGAGGAGTGGCTACAACAGATCCCTGGAAAAACATCCGAAATCTCAGTCCAGAAAAGTGCAGTCCTAGGAACAGCACGGATACTGCGCAGAACCCTCAAGCTCCCTGGCCTCTGGTAGAGGACCCGACCTTGGAAAGTGGATGAGACCACCCGCGGAGGGTGAGAATAGAGTGGTATATATATATATATATATATATATTATAATTAAAAATACATACTGTATTATCAGTAGTATAACTGCTACTTTAGCCATAACCACAATGAATAGTCATTGAATTTTCTCAGTACAATATTACACATAATGTCTTTAATCAATCAGACTTTAATATGTTATATTCTTATCTACAGATTATATTTACACAATTGACGTCCCTTGCAGTTCTTTGTTAGCGCCACACAATTAGCACTGTCTAGGTGGAATAACCATATGTTACTGGCACCATGTGAACAAAGTTTGTAATGGCATGATTATCATACCAATTCATATAGTAACTAATTAAAGTTAAATTAGAGATATTTCCTTTTTATATTGCGTAAATTATAGTCCATAAAATAACTGTGATACCATTAATGGGACATACAGTAAAAGAAATATGTCAAAATGAATAAACAAGTCTAGAGGTTTCATGTCAATTTTGGACATCAGGGTGGGGGGCATGTTTGTACACACAAAAATACATTCTCACCAAAGCTGATGAAGAAATCATACATCTGCAAAATTAATGCAATATTGTCGTTTTTGGCAAACCATCTGAGAAATTATCAGATGTTCAAAAGTGGAGAAACTGGTTCCCCTTCTCAAAGAAACACATATTATCCACAGGAGGTGGAAAATAAATAGTAGAAAAGTTCTGTGAATAAATTAACTACATCTGGGTTTGGTTTTACACAGCACAAAGGTTATTGACAAAGTTGTATGGGTCAGGCTGTAATGACTGTGTTTCACAAAAACGACTTTGTCAGGTGACTGTAAATGCTTCTTTCAAATAGAGATTAGATTCAGGGAGTTTATTTTGCAATAAGATAAGATAGACTTTATTTATCCCACAATGCGGAAATGCGTTTGTCTTTTGTAAATACAAACAAAAACCTCTTTCATTGGACTTAGAAGTCAGTGCTGGGAAACACTGCATAAAATAATTGTATTGTAACCATGCAATTGTATATACTGTTTGGCAACATTGGCAACATTTATTTTTAGAAGACAAACTATACAATTAAACAAACAAATCTTTCATTAGCTAATGAAATGATACAGTGTAATTCTGTTTATTGGTTTAGTACTGCAAATAAATGAGTTGCATAAAAGAAGCCTGAAATTACAACAATCTCCTCACTGGTTTACTTTTTGTTGCTCTTCAGCATCATTAGGGTGGTAGTTGAATAATGCAGCAAAAAATAAGTTTTTACTGTAAAGCAACTATGTGTTAATAGTCATAAACTTTAGATGTGTTGTAGTTTATGTTTATGAGTCTGTTGTTCAGGGCCAGTGGCAGCACTTGCAGGAGTCCCAGAAAATGAGGCCAGGCTGGCAGTGCTGCAGGTGAGTGTTTCCTGAGTGGCACTGGAAGAAGGTGGTCTTATCAGCTGGGTTCTCATAAAGGCCATCAGGGCGACCACGGCAAAAGTCTGCCAAAGGATCTCTGGTAGTGGTGGGCCGTGGAGCGGTGGTAGGTTTCGGGGGAAAGCCTGCCAAGTTGGAGGTAGAAATGTTACAAATATAAAAGAGGCCAATCCAACACATAACAACACTGTCTCATCTTAACATTCTACATCAGTTGGTATTTACCCATGGACATCCTGAGGTGGTTGACAAGAGGGTATGCTCCAGTTGAGCAGAAAGATCCACTGAAGTCATCCATGTCCAGAGTCCACACGTGAGCACCTCCGAGGTTGTTGGCTGTCATCCACTGGACCTGCACAATAAGCACATCAGCAAAAGATATTGAAATAGAGGACTTGAAATATTTTGTGAAAACATGACAGGAGCTTTACAAGAACATACAAAGCAAGATGAGTTAACCATCCATTTTAATGGCAGGTAATAATAGATCTCTTACCTTGGAAGAAAAGCTGCGCTGGTCATCATAGCCCACCCAGGAATTAGCATAGGTGGCATATGGAACTTCCTGTTCAGAGATCCACTCAACAGTAGCACTTGGGAGGAAGGCACACACCTGGTGGCACAGCGAAATGAAGGGTTCATTACAGAGGTCATGTGTTGAATTCTGTTCTATTCTATGTTTATACTGTATGTTGAAGGAATTATTTTACATTTCCACTTTTAACATCTGTGAATTGAGGTTATTTACAATTCAACAATAACCCTTTAGAATACAATGACAAATCATCTAATCAATAATTCATCAATAATCCAAACCGCTTGTCGTCGCTCTTCCTGTAACTGTTATGAACAATAGCTTTAGGTTTCTTTGACTTCAGTCTTATTTAGACTGCTTTACTTCACTAGTCAATTTAAGTTGACCCCAGTAATGATGTCCTCCAACTCATCAACACAATGCTATGTACAAGCTTTCAAGGTTGCTTTAATACAGAAGAAACCTACACTCTACCCAACACTGTAGCCTTTATCTCAAAAATCCTTGAAGTATTTGCTAAGTAAATCCAAAACCTGGGTATGCCTATCTAAGTCAAACTTCAAGACATAAGCACATTGCTAAATGGGAAGCTCACAATATCAAGCATGAATATAATAGACATGATTATATACTACCTCATAGTAGGACCAGAAGCCAGCTGTGCGAGTATAGGGGCCAGCTTCTGCAGGGCCATTAGCTGGTGCTCCAAGGCCGGAATTACCAGTGGAAAGACGGAACGTGCGCCCGTAAGTGGGAAAACCCAGCAACAGTTTCTCAGGTTGTGCTCCCAAAACCATCCAGTGAGACACAGAAGATTCCTAATGACAAAGAACATAAACGTGTGAAAACAACAAAACTGTGTATGTGCCAACCTCACTGTAAATTCTTCAGCATTTACTGTAAACTATTACGTACTGATCTTGTAGCTACAAAGGCAGATTCATTCTAGGGATTTGGTAACAAATGGACTCTAAACATGAAATTACCATGAAAAGCCAGATAAGAAAATATGTAAATAGTCCTTATGTAAATGTGATGTTTTCAACATTTTTTAAAATGTAATGTTTTCAACATCACATTTTAATTCAGATATACTGTAGATGTGTTTTTTTGCCAATCTTACAATATTGTGCTTAATGTGTGAGCCAGAATCCACAGCGCTAGGGTACAGTGGGCTGTTGTGTCCAGTCACTGGGTCCCAGGATCCATGGAAGTCGTAGGTCAATAGGTTGATGAAGTCCAAGTGGCTGTTGGTGTAAAGTTTTATTTTTAGATTGACAATAGAAGAAATGTCCACAAAATAAGAAACTACACAGAATAAGAAAGATACCGTATTTAGATTTAATGTAATATAGCATAATTCTTTTTTTTAAATAAGAGTCTGTTCATGTATCACTGTTGTGATATTTCATTCTTCCCTTCATCTCTATTTCCTTAAAGCACTTACTGTGCATTCCTGTACAACTGAGCAGCTACAAATATATATTTGAGTGAATGACGACTAATGTGTTCACTGACAACACTGAAAAATCTGAAAAAAAAGTTTTATGGCCAGTTTGGCCACATACTGTATGTGAAATAATGGTCAAACATTTGTCTATGGAATTAACTGTTAGAGCTTATTTAAACCATTACCTACCACAAACATTGTATATTTAAAAATGGAATACTAACTAAATGAAATCAACCTACGGTGATATCTTGTTCACTTCATAGGCTCTGTCAATGGTAGAAGCCAGTGCAGCCACATTGGCTGACAGCAGCAGCTTAGTCCTTCTGTTGTCTTTACCATCATCCTCAAAGGCCTTGGACAGTTCCTATATGAAAGAACCAAGCCTGAATTTGATGTAGGACTGATGCATTCCACAGCCATAAATTTTCAAATCTAGGGTTTTTCATTTCACTACATGTATTGGTAGTTTAAAGGAAATTGCAAAACATTTCATCATACAGATGGAGCGGTTCATTTTCGCTGATTTCAGTCGACTGTCAGTCACCTTTCTGACGCTGATCACACACTTATCACACCCTCATCAGCCGACTGTCAGCAGCCCCCCTCCTTGGTCTGTCTGGGGAAGGCGTTAAATATGTTAATGAGGCCACCCCCATTTTAGCACCAAAGACGCAATTCCAGGGTAAAACCAAAAGGTGGAGCTTTAGTATCTGACCCGTAGAGTTAGGGTCAAACAGCAAGTATAGGCACAGTTCTGAGAACAGGACATAGATCTGATAACGTCAGTTCTACACTGTTTGCTAGGGCAGACAGACAAACAGACAGACAATAGTCTGTCTAAACAGTCAACTAAAAAAGTTGAGAAAACTTGAAAAGTTGACTTCATTTCAGAATTGAATGTTGTACTAACTTTTTTAATCATAGATAAGCATCGGCAGCTCACACTGCCACAGCTGCCAAACTACCTTCTGGAGGTTTATCAGTTACTGGCTGTATTAGGTTGAGTTGGACTTCACTAATGAAATTATTAAATTATCATTCTATATATTATTCTTATTCACTTGAATGTAGTGTGTGTCAGTCTGCCTGCTTCAGGAGCTGTTTTAAATTTAAAAAAGAACATTTCAATGTTCTAATCAAGCTTAGATGAACATAACAATAGAGAGCCTCTTTTCAGACAGAACGACCAATCCACAGCACTAGTTAGACTGGTTTTACACCACCCCCTTCTCCCCAAAGCACCAGAGTCCTGCAGTGCTGTTACCTGATGTGATGTAACCAGATACATTTGTGAACTACTTGGATAGCTCAATTGGTAAAGTCACAGGACTTGCATGCGGGGAGTTCCCGGTTCGAATCCCCGTTAGGGCTAACAAGGTCTGCGTCAGGTGCTGGGGAACCAGAGCACCTTGGCGAGAAGTGGGCTACTGGAACAAGAAAGAAATGGCTGAGATGCGAGAACAAGGCTCTGTTGGAATGCTACTACTCAAGTAACCCTAGTCAGAGGGGCTACATGCAAAGAATGTGTGGTGAATGGGAACGGAGAAACCCACATTCAAGGCTGACGGCGAAGCAACTAGTAGCTCAGTGTTCCAACACCCACAAACGGCAACTGCTATCACAACTTGAGATTGACGAGATACAACACAAATGCTACGGCAAGAAGGAGGCCGAGGACTAGTGAGCGTGAGAACTATCCGGGATGAAACATCCAAGATCCATAAGTACATCAAGGATGAGGCCCCGACAGATGACGTGCTGAGTGAATGTCTCAGGCAGGCACAAATCCTACCTTGGCTTGAAAGGGCTGGGCTGAAGGACAGCACAGAGGCACTCATCCTGGCCGCACAGGAGCAGGCCCTGAGCACCAGAGCCATAGAGGCCCAGATCTACCACACCAGACAAGACCCAAGGTGTAGACTGTGCAAAGAGGCCCCTGAGACGGTCCAGCACATAACTGCAGCACATAACTGCAGGGTGTAAGATGCTGGCAGGCAAAGCATACATGGAACGCCATAACCAAGTGGCTGGCATAGTATACAGGAACACCTGCGCAGAGTATGGACTGGAGACCCCAAGGTCAAAGTGGGAAACACCTCCCAAGGTGGTAGAGAACGAGCAAGCCAAGATCCTGTGGGACTTCCAGATCCAGACTGACAGAATGGTAATGGCGAACCAACCAGACACTGTGGTGATGGATAAAGAGCAGAGGAAAGCCGTAGTGGTGGATGTGGCAATACCAAGCGATGGCAACATCAGGAAAAAGGAACATGAGAAACTAGAGAAATACCAAGGGCTCAGAGAAGAACTGGAGAAGGCTTGGAAGGTGAAGGCCACAGTGGTGCCTGTGGTGATCGGAGCACTAGGGGCTGTGACCCCCAAACTGGAGGAGTGGCTACGACAGATCCCTGGAAAAACATCCGAAATCTCAGTCCAGAAAAGTGCAGTCCTAGGAACAGCAAGGATACTGCGCAGAACCCTCAAGCTCCCTGGCCTCTGGTAGAGGACCCGAGCTTGGAAAGTGGATGAGACCACCCGCGGAGGGTGAGAATAGAGTGTGTGTATATATATATATATATAAATATATATTTATATATATTTGTGTACACAAACCTCATGCACTTCCAATCTGCCTGTGGGCCTGGATTACACATCACTGCTCCACCTGGTGCATGAATGTGCAATTGCAGGTCATTTCTTAAAAAAGGTTTAGGGGGCGTTAACAAGGTAGCCACGCATTAAGTACATCACAGTGGGGGGTCATGACTGGTGTAGGGGGGCTTGGTGGAATGATACCTAAGTCATGCTAATGTCATGACAAGATCAGTGTGAAATCCTGCAGCAACGAGGCAACGCAAATTTGCCGCTCCATCTGTATGTGAATAATACAGGAGATGCTAACCGTGATCAGCAGCGTGAACCTCTCCTTGTCCTCCTGGGGACTGCCATTGTGTCCAGGATATTCCCAGTCGAGGTTCAGGCCATCGAAGTTATGAGTGCGCAGGTAGCTGATGGCTGATTTGATGAAGGCTGCACGACTCTCAGGTTTGGCAACCATGCCGATAAATCTGGAGGGTTGAACAAATCACCTGTAATGTCTGTTTTGGAACTTCTGTATATACAGTAGGAAGGTTTGTAATGTATGAAAATGTGGAAGAAATTTGAACTTACGGGCTTATTCCATTGACTGAGCCACCAACTGACAGTAGAGTTTTTAGATCAGGATTGCTGCAGGAAGACAGACACAGCATAATTTAACTAGAAATTTCAACAATAACCTGTTTCCTAAAATGTAACAGTTTGTATAAGTGTAACAACATTGTGCTTAAATCAAAAAATGTTTTGAGTTTCTATTGTTTAAAGAAAAACTTTGATTTGGGTTAGATTAGTTTATGTGCAGGATAACACAAGTGAAGTCAAAGCTTGAACAACTTTTTGAGATGATTAGCAGCTGTGAAACATGACAGTAAAGTCCAGCTTTCTGTCTTGTTTTGGCAGTACAGCAGAGCGTCTTAAGTAGCGTTCACTGCTCAGCAGCTGAATGTTGGCCGACTGTTCGCACTCACACTTTCTTAAGGCTGGAAAGTGTGCCAAACTGTTGCTCATCATTCCATTCAATGGGAACGATCTGGTTGAAGTTGTTGATGGTGGCCAGAGCGTAGATGACATGGGTGCATAGGAAAGGGTCAACGTTGTCTGTAGTGAATTTTGCATTGCCGGGCCTGTATTGGGCCCAGTTGGTCATCTGACACACCAGCTTACTGGATGAAGCTGAAGAAAGATGAAAGCAAAGCAGCAATGACACTTTTAATGAAAAACGGATGGAGTCAAACCCTGTGACACACTAAATACTTACCAATGTGTAAAACAAGCAGGATGCCCAACACTGAAAAACAAGAGACAACATCCATAGTAATTTATTTACAATATTTTACAATTCAACTGAGTATGCAATTTTGTTACAAATTATACTCTGTACTATTGCTAGTCTACTGAATGGTAGTATAATTTCATTATAACAATATAAAGGTTTTGCATTATTTTATAAAAAGTTTCAGCGAAGAATAGATACATAAAAAATGGCTTTATAAATGCACAAATTCATTAAATATATGTCTTTACCTCTAATGAGTCTCATAATTGTGCTTGTTAGCGATCCAATTTTCTGAAGAGTAACTGATAAATAAGAGTGAATTAATAAGAAATTCTCATTTGCAGGTTTATATAACGTTGCTAAAAAACACATTACAATGTTTACTGTAAATATTATTTAAATTTTAGCTAAATGAGAATATATGCTATAAATCTACATATCGCATTACCTTTCTTCAAGACAAACAGCAGCAGAGTCCAGAGGTTGATGGAGTTGGGTCCGATTTATATTTTACACATTAATGACTAATAGCTAGTGGCAAAGTTCAGCAGATAAGACTTTGACATAGTGGGAGTCTGGATGACGTACCTAATCGCCCCACTTTTATGTAGGACAAGGCAAAACATTGTAGGTAGAACTGCTGTTAAGAGACTATGTTGGTTCAGTTCTAAACATAGTAGAATATTTAGAATTAATAAAGGTGGCTTAACAGGAAATTAAAGATTTATTGTGGAGAAGATGAAAGACAAACAACAAATCTGTTTTTAGTGAGGATCATGCAGCCTGCAGTTTGAATTAATTCAGTGAAGAGGGTGTGAAAGAAAAAGGAAAACTGCCCAAGACTTCAACTATTCTATGACTGCTCATGTGGTGGTAATGAAACAGACTAGGACAAAGTCTTGTGTAGAAACTCTCAATCAAAAGGCACCAAAAAATCATTATGTGGTGCTCGAAACATAAGTTGGATTAAAACTAATTGACAAAGATAATTTGCAATTTGGTGGCAATGTTCAGTCCTTACAGCCATGTGAACAGTACACATATAATAAATATTACCTACTGTTGTGAACTACAGAGTTATTTTTGGATAATTCCCTTGTTACAGCTTAGTATTGTGAAACCTTGCTTATATTATTAGATATTGTGAAAATTGCCACTGTACATTATAAATGCAATAAATGATTTTCATATTCTGCTTATGGTTTATGCTTATGGCATCAAACCATCATTCTGTGTGAATGGTGCTTTGTTCACAGGCAGATTAATTTGATAAAATGTTGCTCAGTACACTAATCTTTGTTTTGCTAATAGCTAAACTGTATTGCTGCTCTTTTTCACATTTCCAGTACCAATAAAGTCTTCACAGCTATAGCATGAGTATCTACAATATTTACTGTGTGATACACCCTATTAACAAACGATAAACAACAAATACTTTTTTACTTTTTTGTTTTTTTTTTCAGTTATTTACATACTGTATATGTAATAGAAACAATAATTGATGTGCTGTGGTGGGGATGTGATCTGTTCATCTTATCTTATAAATCACATTGTTGGTAAATCACATTGTCGTAAAGTTAATCAAAGGATTATTAGGGAATTGCCGTCAAATTTGCCACAATGGTGCACAGATTAGATGTTGGTGTTTTTAATTTTTATGTTTCTGTGATTGTCACATTTGTCATTGTATCTCTGCCTAGAACATTGATTCTTTATTGGTTGTGTAACATGATGATATTTTCTTTATTGTATTATTCTTAATTTTTTTGTTATTCAGAAAAATAAATTAGAGAAACAGGACGTTCATATCTCCAGAAAACTTCGATGTATCTGTGATTAAAATTTATATAGCTCATTGTAGTAATACTTCATTAACTGAAATTATATATATCAACACACAGACGACTTTAGTGATTAGTTGTGACATGTTTGTGCTGAAATCAAAGGACTATTTTAACAGCAGTTATCTTCAGATTATCACAGTTCTTATGATGGTTTATAGACATGATCTTATTTTGTTATTCAGCCTTTTTTATTGCTTCTCATATCTTAGATAAAGTAAGTTACCTAATATCATTTAATGAAAGAAAACAACTGCTATCTACATGTTACACAATCAGGATTATTTCATCATTGAACATAATCTTACAGCTGAAAAGGCTAAAATATCTACTTATATAAAATCCTCAAAGATGTTGATCTGATTGTAGCTTTAAACCACAGGTGTTTTTGAATGGGTCTCTGGATACTACAGTGGGTATTTAAGCAGCACATTTTGTGAGGTTTTTAAAGAATTGACTGGCAAATGATGAAATGTGAAGTTACTGTATGTGGCACCAAGCAGTTATTGCATTTTCTCATCTCCCTTTTGGAGGAATAAGCAGCAAGATAATGAGTGAGTGACTGACTTGATGTTATGACTTTGACTTTAAAATCTCAATTAAGTTGTGTGAAACCTTTCATGAATACATATCTACTAGTTGATGAAAAAAATCTACAATAGCAAATATTATTGCATTATTATTAATTGTAGTTAGATGAAGTGTTGATGGTTATTTTATTGTGAAATTTCAGTTTATGCTTGTAAGGGTTGGCCAAACAATGGAGAACACACACACACAGGGACACAGTTGTAGTCCTCACCGGCTTAAATGTTTATTACAGAAAAACTATTTACAAAACAACAAAAAATACATCACCAAGATAGAGTAGGTAAACAAACAAGTTAAAGAGAAAGTACACAGAAAATAATAGCTGGTAAGGTCTGTAGCTATCATGTGTCCAGCAGCTGGTCTACACGCAACTGCAGGCAATATTTCCTCTACTTGAAGAGGTGCTACTCCTGGCCTTATATCATACAAGCCCCTCCTGCCATCCTCTCTCAGAGCGATGCAGAGAAACTGATCTATGCATTTGTTACCTCTAGGCTGGACTACTGTAACTCCTTACCCATAGGATGTCCTAACAGCTCCTTTTACACCCAAAGGCCTGTTTTGGGGGGTCTTCTGGAAAATGGCATATCTACATTCAAATGAATTTATCTCTGCAACCACAAAGTGTATTTGAATGCAAATAATGTCATAAAATAAAGGGCACTTGTGAGATGTGAAATGAGTGTTGCTGATATGATGTTTATAATTAACATAATTGAAAGGACTTAGCCACGAATAATGACTGATCGCGTTTTATGACCTCGGTGCGATAGAAAACGTGACCAAATGGCAGACACATAATTTACCTTAGACAAGCTCTGTAGGAGGGCTAGAAAGTAACAGCGTGATGCGATAACGTTCCAGAATGTAGGAATAACAGATAATGTAAACAATGTTTACATGATTTATTTAGCTAGCAGTTAGCTTAGTGTATATTGTTCTTTGTCTCATAACTAACCCACATGCACAGCTCAGGAGACGTCCAGGTAAGTAAACAGAAGCCTTAATGTTCAGAATAGTTAAGGTACAGGCACATGTTAAAACCAGGTAGGCAGAATGGCAAAGGTACACAACAGGCAGGCAAGCGGATGGTCAAAAAGGGGTAATCAGGTCAAACACCGGGAGGGATGATCCAAATTATCAAAGACGTGGTCAAAAAACAGGCAAGACGTTAACAGGCAGGCAAAAATGAGGAATTCTAGAATGGGTTACAAAACTCACAATCTGGCAGGGAACTAAGGTAAGTGCTGGTGCTTAAGTACTAGAGTAAATGACCAGATTGTGAACAGCTGAGTAATCACTTGACTGAAATGTGAAAAAGGGTATGACTGAACAGGGAGGATCGGAGGAGGGCCGCAGGTCAGTCACTGTCTTCTTTAAGCTGACGATGGCCCCGGAAAATCTGGGTGCGACCGGTGGAACTCCTGGATGAGGCTGCGATCCAAAATGAGTCTAGAGGAAACCCACAAATGCTCCTCTGGACTGTACCCCTCCCAGTCCACTAAGTATTGGCGGCCTCACTCCCGCCGAGTGTCTTGATCGAGTAGGCCAGCCCCCCATCCACCATCCGAGGAGGCAGCGGAAGAGGAGTAGGTGGAACCAAAGGGCTGCTCCGGAACGGTTTGCGTCTACTAACATAAAAGGTGGGATGGATACCCAGAGTCCTGGGCAAGGAGAGCTTGACAGAGACTGGATTAACCTTTATGATGGTAAATGGCCCAATAAATTTCTGTGCCAACTTACGTGAAGGGACCTTAAGGTGCAGGTCCTCTGTGGAGAGCCAAACTTGGTCCCCCACTTCATAGTCCTGAGAACGTTTAAGGTCGGCATTGTCTTTGAAGCGGGCTTGTGTCTTTAACATGATCCTCCGCGCCCGAAGCCAGGTGCGGCGCCAACTCAGCAGCAGCGCATGAGCTGATGGCACCTGGACCTCGTGAATCCTGGACAGGGCGTCAGGCTTGCCATTGCTGGACCCTGGGCGATATGACAGACGAAAGTTAAACCTCCCAAAGAACAATGACCGGCGGGCCTGTCGGGAATTTCCTTGCCATCCTGAAATACTCCAAGTTCTTATGGTTCGTATATAGAATAAACGGCTGTTCTGCCCCCTCCAGCCAATGTGTTGGCTCTGTTCCCTTATCCCCTTATTGGTCTCTGTTACCGGAGACCAATAAGGGGATGGCTGACGTCCAAGTTCCTCCACTGTTTGTCACTTGTATCAGCGGGGAGTTTGGACATCTCAGCGGGGTTGCCAGGTATGGTTCCCCAGCCTGGTGCCTGGTTTTGGTGCTCAGATTTGAAATCGCTTTGTTTCCACTTACTACTATCAGGATGAGGACATTACATGTAGACCGCAGTACCTCCTTTGTTTGATCATGACCTTAATATAAATTTTGTTAATAACAGAATAATATATGAGGTCCCCCAACAAAACTAACCTCTGCGCCGCTTCTCATCCGGGCGTCACCTCCTGGAAAATCTGTTTTAGTGCAGCAGAGAAGCTGGCGTACGTAGACATACACATAGATCGGTTTGGCCACTCCACGGTGGCCCAAGACTCGGCCTACCGGCTAGGTGCGAGGCTGCGTATGCCACCACTCGAATTGAATCTCACATTGGGTAATGAAAGCACGACAGTCACCTGTACTCTCCGAGAAGCATTGTGGAGCTCCAAGGCGCACTGCCAAAGCCTTAGAGAATGGATAGCATCTCCTCCTGGCGTGCCGCGCCGCGGGCAAGGTCCTACAGGGCGTAGTTTTTCAATTCAAAACTTAACGTTTCAGTCACGTGTTTACTCAGCTGTTCACAATCTGGTCATTTACAGATGGAGCGGTTCATTTTCGCTGATTTCAGTCGACTGTCAGTGTCAGATCACACACTTATCACACCCTAATGAGTCGACTGTCAGCAGCCCCATCCTTGGTCTGTCTGGGAAAGGTGTTAAAAATGTTCAGGCCACCCCCATTTTAGTACCAAAGACGCAATTCCAGGGTAAAACCAAAAAGTGGAGCTTTAGTATCTGACCTGTCAAGTTAAGGTCAATTACTAAGTATAGGCACAGTTCTGAGAAAAGGGACATAGATATGATAATGTCAGTTCTACACTGTTTGCTAGAGCAGACAGAAAAACAGACAGACAGACAGTAGTCTGTCTAAACAGTCAACTAAAAAGTTGAGAAAAATTGAAAGTTGACTTCATGTCAGAGATGAATGTTGTACTTACTTTTTGTTATCATAGATGAGCATAGGCAGCTGCCAAACTACCTTCTAGAGGTTTATCAGTTACTGGCTGTATTAGGTTGAATTGGACTTTACTAATCTACCTAATAAAATTCTTAAATTCTCATTCTATATATTCGGCCATATTCACTTGGATGTAATGTGTGTCAGTCTGCCTGCTCCAGAAGCTGTTTTAAATGAGAAAATGAGCATTTGAATCTTCTAAACAAGCTTAGATGAACATAACAATAGAGAGCTTCTTTTCAGACAGAACGACCAATCCACAGCACTAGTTAGACTGGTTTCACACCACCCCCTTCTCCCCAAAGCACCAGAGTCCTGCAGTGCTGTTACCTGATGTGATGTAACCAGATACAGATGGAGCGGTTCATTTTCGCTGATCTCAGTCGACTGTCAGTCACCTTTCTGACGCTGATCACACACTTATGACACCCTCATCAGCCGACTCTCAGCAGCCCCCCTTCTTGGTCTGTCTGGGGAAGGTGTTAAAAATGTTAATGAGGCCACCCCCATTTTAGCACCAAAGACGCAAATCCAGGGTAAAACCAAAAGGTGGAGCTGTAGTATCTGACCCGTAGAGTTAGGGTCAAACAGCAAGTATAGTCACAGTTCTGAGAACAGGACATAGATCAGATAACGTCAGTTCTACACTGTTTGCTAGGGCATACAGACAAACAGACAGACAGACAATAGTCTGTCTAAACAGTGAACTAAAAAGTTGAGAAAACTTGAAAAGTTGACTTCATTTCAGAATTGAATGTTGTACTAACTTTTTTTTATTCATAGATAAGCGTCTGCAGCTGACGCTGTCACAGCTGCCAAACTACCTTCTGGAGGTTTATCAGTTACTGGCTGTATTAGGTTGAGTTGGACTTCACGAATGAAATTATTAAATTCTCATTCTACAGATGGAGCGGTTCATTTTCGCTGATTTCAGTCGACTGTCAGTCACCTTTCTGACGCTGATCACACACTTATCACACCCTCATCAGCCGACTGTCAGCAGCCCCCCTCCTTGGTCTGTCTGGGGAAGGTGTTAAAAATGTTAATGAGGCCACCCCCATTTTAGCACCAAAGACGCAATTCCAGGGTAAAACCAAAAGGTGGAGCTTTAGTATCTGACCCGTAGAGTTTGGGTCAAACAGCAAGTATAGGCACAGTTCTGAGAACAGGACATAGATCTGATAATGTCAGTTCTACACTGTTTGCTAGGGCATACAGACAAGCAGACAGACAGACAATAGTCTGTCTAAACAGTGAACTAAAAAGTTGAGAAAACTTGAAAAGTTAACTTCATATCAGAATTGAATGTTGTACTAACTTTTTTTTAATCATAGATAAGCATCGGCAGCTCACGCTGCCACAGCTGCCAAACTACCTTCTGGAGGTTTATCAGTTACTGGCTGTATTAGGTTGAGTTGGACTTCACAAATGAAATTATTAAATTCTCATTCTATATATTATTCTTATTCACTTGAATGTAGTGTGTGTCAGTCTGCCTGCTTCAGGAGTTGTTTTAAATTAAAAAAAAGGAAAATTTCAATGTTCTAATCAAGCTTAGATGAACATAGACTGGTTTCACACCACCCCCTTCTCCCCAAAGCACCAGAGTCCTGCAGTGCTGTTACCTGTTGTAACCAGATACATTTGTGAACTACTTCATCCATCCATCACTTATAAGAGCCTAGTGGTTAAAGCACACAACTTCTCACCCACAGTTTTTAATTAAACTGTTTTTGTTAGTTGGTGGTTTAAAATAACTTTTATATCCTAAAGCCATAGACTTAACACTTTCTTTTTAACAAGTTTTATTTACAGATTTTATAAACGTCCAGTTCATTTGACCATTTTCTAAATCAAGTTGTCTGAAAGTTGGGTCACTACATTCTTTTAGTTCAGAAATGTTTCTCAAGGAGCTTCTACATTATATGTCCTTCATGGGGGACACTGTCTTCACACCTTCTCACAGTCCTTTGTTCAACTGATGAACCAGTTCTTTACAGGTGTGAAGTGAAGCCTATTGTAAATAGAGGATAGTGCCTAACTTTACTCAGACTGAAGGTTCCTGCACTTTTGGTAATGTTTCTGCTTTAGGAAAAGTCTGTAATTTAACTTGAAAATTATTGAGCAGTCACAATCAGCCGATTGCAGTGACATTTTGCAGTAAAAGGTGACTGAAATGACACGGAACTGAAAGAATATCAGTTGGCATAACTCATAACCCATATGTATGCAGATCTCTGTATTTTGTGTCACTTGAATTTGTGTGGTAAACGAAAGACACCAGAGGCAAGTTTACACCAGGAGTCTCTAGCTGGGAGCTTCTGTGCCTTAACCACTAGGCTGTTGGTCCTCTGAGGGAGACCTACTGTATGGACAGTAACTAAATTCCTTCATACAACATTATGTTAACAGAGCCTTGATTTGAGTGGAA
This sequence comes from Betta splendens, assembly GCF_900634795.4. Taxonomy (NCBI): domain Eukaryota; kingdom Metazoa; phylum Chordata; class Actinopteri; order Anabantiformes; family Osphronemidae; genus Betta; species Betta splendens. The sequence continues at coordinate 4,110,819 of NC_040885.2, read as the reverse complement.
CCTTTAAAGTTATGGATCCATGAAGAATTTTCTTGTTAAGCAGTTTACAAATATATCTGATTTTCATGGCTCAGGTGAAGTTATGTGGAAGTTGAGTCATGTCAACTCTTTCAGTCTGGTGTCCTTCTTGGGGGAGGGTTCATCATACCTACTCACTTTTGTGTCTTTTGTTCACGTAACAAGCCAGTTCTTTGCAAGTGTGAAGTAAAGCCAAACTGGAGGATAATAATGGAACTTCCCTCAGACTGAGGAAGCTTTTGGTCTTTGTCTGTTGTCATTTATTCCTGGCTGGCTGAGAAAAATTACCAGTAATTCTAGTGCTAATCATTACCATACAGTAATAGTTAGTATAATTAGGACAAATAAAATATCCATGTGGATGTTGACTGAATGTTTGACTAAAGGGCATTGTATTCATAACAGCTGTAATTTTCTACTTCTTGCTTAGACATAAATAACTTTAAGTTCAGTTATAAACTACTTTACATTTAAGACGGTCATTTCTGTTCTCTCTCTCTCTCTCTCTCTATATATATATATATATATATATATATATATATATATTATATATATATAGTACACAAACCTCATGCACTTCCAATCAATTGCAGGTAATTTCTTAAAAAAGGTTTAGGGGGCGTTAACAAGGCAGCCACGCATTAAGTATATCACAGTGGGGGGTCATGACTGTTGTAGGGGGGCTTGGTGGAATGATACCTAAGTCATGCTAATGTCATGACAAGATGAGTGTGAAATCCTGCAGCAACGAGGCAACAAAAATTTGCCGCTCCATCTGTACGTTTGTGAACTACTTAAACAGAAGATTCTTCTTCAGTGATCCATCACTTCAAGTGGTTAAAGCACACAACTTCCCACACAACTTCCCACCCACAGTTTTTTAATCAAACCGTTTTGTTAGTTGGTGGTTTAATATTAAAAACGTTTATATCCTGAAGCCATAAACTTAACGCTTTCTTTTTTAACAAGTTTTTTTTACAGATTTTATAAACATCCAGTTGGTTTGACCGTTTTCTAAACCAGGTTGTCTGAAAGTTGGATGGATTCAATAAGAGCAGAAATGTTTCTCAAGGAGCTTCTACATTATATGTCCTTTGTGGGGGACGTGGTCTTCACACCTTCTCACAGTCCTTTGTTCAATGAGCCAGTTCTTTACAGGTGTGAAGTGAAGCCTATTGTAAATAGAGGATAGCGCCTAACTTTACTCAGACAGAAGGTTCCTGCACTCTTTACATGGTAAAGTTTACTGCACCTTTGGTAATGTTTCTACTTTAGGAAAAGTCTGAGTTAACTTAAAAATGTATTGAGCCGTCACAATCAGCCGACTGTGGTAACATTTGGCAGTAAAGGTGATTGAAATGACACAGAACTGAAAGAATATCAGCTGGCCTAACTCATAACACATTAAAGTATTCAGATGTCCTTTATTATTACTTGATATGATAGATGATGATGCTGATTTCCTGCTGTAAATCAGGCCCAACGTCTCTCCATTCTTGAGGCACTGATGCCTGGGTGCACAGATATCTGTATTTTGTGTCACTTACATTTGTGTGGTAAATATAAGACACCAGAGGCAAGTTTACACCAGGAGTCTTTAGCTGGGAGCTTCTGTGCCTTAACCACTAGGCTGTTGGTCCTCTGAGGGTGACCTACTGTATGGACAGACACTAAATTCCTTCATACAGCATTATGTTAACAAAGCCTTGATTTGAGCGGAACCTTTAAAGTTGTGGATCCATGAAGAATTTTCTTGTTAAGCAGTTTACAAATATATCTGGTTTTCATGGCTCAGGTGAAGTTGTGGGGAAGTTGAGTCATGTCAACTCTTTCAGTCTGGTGTCCTTCTTGGGGGAGGATTCATCACACCTACTCACTTTTGTGTCTTTTGTTCACGTAACAAGCCAGTACTTTGCAAGTGTGAAGTGAAGCCAAATTCGAGGATAATATGGAACTTCCCTCAGACTGAGGAGGCTTTTGGTCTTTGTCTGTTGTCATTTATTGTTTATTTATTAGTAATACATAGTATAATTAGAACAAATAAAATATCCATGTGGATCTTGACTGAATGTTTGACTGAAGACCATTGTATTCAAAACTGCAGTAATCTTCTACTTACTTAGACATAAATAGCATTGTCCTAGAGCTGAAGTATTTCTCACCTGCTGATCGAGTAGTAGCAACACATTAGCATGTCTATGCGCCTCTACAAAAGAGGGGAAGGGATGTGAAATTTGCTATTGCGACTGTGAGCAAACATGAGACAAACAAAAGCTTGGTCAAACTCAGATCCAAGTCATCTGAGTATGAAACACATCAAAAATCATTCGATCTCGTGTTTCATTCAAGCGGCAGTCTGGAGCTCTCCGCTGAGACTGCTGCCAAATTCTCGCTACATCTAGTGCGCCACTCCCCCGTTTCTCTCGTAGCCTGCATTTGCACATCCATACATTTGTGTATTGGTCACTCTCTGTCTGGACACATGACTCCGAAACACGTCACGTGTTTGTGTAACTTTTAAGACCAAAACAAATTGTAAGCAGAGGTAACGAGAGAATGACTTTTTTGTTTTCTGTTTGTCTCTAAACAATAAAAACATATTAACTCCAATTCCGTGTCTTTTTGTAAAAAACTAACATTTTTTCCTGGTTTATTGGTTTGTATTAACGGATTAAATAAAATCCGTTTGCCGCTCATCGCAAGAGAAACGAAAACGGCTGTGAAAGTGGCTGGATGGACGGATGGGAAAAGAAAATGTTGAAATGTACACGGGCTGATTAAGAGTGATCTCATCCACACAGTTACAATGACACGCGTAGTCAAAACAAGTCAGTTCTGCAAACACAGAGTAAACACGTACGAACAAACATGTTACTGTAATGCGTCGCTGTAGATCTGCTGATTTCTGGCGTCCTGTCAAAATTACAATTGACAACTGCTGTAAAACAAACTTCTTAATAACTTATGATTATTACGGTTATTTACGTAAAATCTACAACTATTGGAAAACAATTATTAACAAGTTGTGGAAGTGTAAAACCTAAATAAGCGGCTGTAGTCGCAGATGGACTGCGCTCTACGTCTTTACTTGGCCATGTGCATTCAAATTATATTAATTAAACTACGACGCATAATCACGGAATTATGTGAAGCCAATATGTTGTATCAGATGTTAGAGCTGTCACAGTTTCTGGTCCTGCTCCTTGTTTTATTTTGAAGTCCTTCCTGTCGGTAATGTTCTGGTTCTATTCTCGGGTTTTATTTTGAAGGTCTTCCTGCCACTCACACCACAGCTGTGTTTCATGTCATGTCTTAGGTCTACTTCCGCTGTTACTTTGAAAGGACTTCCTGTTCATGACACTTCACAGCTGTTCCCTGCCGTTACCGGTCCTCATTATCCACACCTGCATCTCATCAGTAATCAGTCAACGAGAATTTAAGTACCCCAGTACCTTGCCAGATTGTTGCGTGATTTCCACCACCTTCCAGCGTCCTGTATTCCAGTCTAGCATTGTTATCTTGGACCCTGCTACTGAACACAGATACCGGCTCTGTCTAGTCCCTGTCTGCTCTGTTTGCCTTACTCCTTTAACCTGTCTGGTAACGACCTTGCACGCTAGCTTGACGAGTACCCTGCCTCTGACGGAATGGTACTGTGATCTTGATTTACTTTTTAACGAACCTTGCCTGCCCACGATACGGATTCTGCCTGATCCTTTGTTTACTTAGTATTGCCTACCTGTGTATGACCCTGCCTGATCTGAACTCTGTGTTTGGGAATAAATCCTCATTTATCATCGCCAAGTGTTAGGGAAATTGTTAGTTCCCTTTGTAAATCTTAAATAAAGCAGACACAATCAGTTGAGACCTTCTTCAGGATTTTACTTGCAAGGAGTGAGCAGTTTACAGCAAAGGCAACTTCCTCTCACTGAAGAGAAGACAGGGATTCAGCTCATAATATGTATTGCATTCTGGGAGGTGCATAGTCACACAGTACGTAGGAAATATTCTCTGCACAAAGCAAGCATTGGGCAAATCAGATAAGGATGCTACACACTGGTACTTCCTATTTCTTGCAGAGCAGAAGGGAGAATACTTCAAGGCTATAGCACAGCTAACAAGGCTATAGCAGATCAGCAAAATAAATTCCAACAATGTTTCAATGATTAAATGCAGTATTTCTCCAACATTTCCCTCCTGTTTAACATTGAAACATATATTAGACAATCATGCATACATCAGAACAGCACAACTTCTTTCGATTTTCAGTGCAGTCATCATAAAACATGAAATAAATGTTGCAACGTCGTAGGCAGGGTCAAAAGCACAGAAGCACAATATGTACAGCTTAGCGTCCATTTCCGTCGAAATCGTGGAGATCCTCTTCACAGTTATCGAGCTTCAAAGGTGTATAGAGTATTTGCCGAGAGTGCATGACTGCGCACACCCTAAGAAGGCCTTGATTCACCATCCTGATGATCATGGCCCTCAAACAGGGAATTACGCACAACACAATCAGCATCAGAACCAAAAGAATCAGTAGAATCGGTCCAAAAATCTTCATCAGAATGTCAGTCCATGTGCCAGACCTAAACCAATCAAACCAGGATTTGTCTTTCACTACATCAGCCGCCTGCACATTGGATATGTGCTGTAGGTCACGGAGTGCCTGTTGGGTGACCTTTGCGTCTTGGTCGTCTCCTGGAATGTATGTGCAGCACTTGGGGCCCACTATTGCACACACTCCACCTTGGCTTGCAGTGAGCAGATCTAACACCAGGCGGTCCTGTAACTCACGGAGTGTTAGGGCGGTGAGACGACGATCTATACTGGCAAGGGCCGTTACCGTGACATTGAAGAACAGGGTCATGCGGTAATTTATGGTTTCAACTCTTAGCATGATTTTTCCTACCCCCAACCATGGAAAAAGGGATAGTGCCACTTTCTGGCCTGTAGTCCAGAGCTTCTTGTCCATGGGGACGTCTGATCCCCAGATCTGATCACTTTCCTTCAGATCAATCTCTCGCTTCCGTAGCCGTCCCTTGGAAGTCATCTGCTGTGGTGTTATCACGTAGGAGCCATCTGAAACATAAACAGGGGCACAGCGTCCTACCCAATTGGGTGGAAGATGCACATAGATTGTGTGTCCACAAACATAATTGATATCAGACTGTGGAAGAGTCCCCATGAAATCAGGACCATCATAATAAGGGACAAACTGAACTCCCTTTGGTGCCTCAGAAGTGTTGAAATGGGTGGCACTGCGAGTGCAAGGCATCTTCACAGTCTGGCAGTGTTTCAGGGGAACTTCCCCTACTGAGATGGCTAAATCCTTATTCTTTAAAAGAGAAAAGCTGCTGCTCTGGAAACAGTGTCCCTTGAACTGAGGAGGAAAAGGAACATGATCAAATAAGATGTCTGTGGAGAAGTTGGCACTCAAATACCGTGTATAATTACAACCCTGGTATGGTGGAGGACGTGGAACTAGTCCTTTCGTTTGACCTCGGAAAGAGGCATAGAAAGCATCAGGTGACACCAGTGAACGTAAAGTGTCTGGATATAATTGCTCTCGCTGTGGGTCTACAGGCTGAATTTGTACATCGGGGTTTTGCAACAGATTTGGGCATGTTTCCACACACATAACAGCCACTTTCAGTAAAGTTATGAGTGCTCTGTTTAGCAAGAAACTTCATGTAACGATACCACAAGTTAGTGTGATACTGGTCAGGAGGTCTCTCCTCATCCTCGATGAGGTCAGGGAGTGTCCTAGCATCAATCAACAGTACAAGGGCAGTTAGTACAACTCCCATGGCTGGACAGTGTCCCCTCATAGTATCTCCTTATGAGAATGTCCCCCTAAGTGAGAGAAGGTACCGCTGGTTTCTTCACTGCCGTTGAGACGACCAGTGCTCTAAATGCTGCTGACCCCCTTTGTAGGCAGACTTTTCCCCTCCCTCAGTTGGGTTTTTTCTCACGGACAATACTACTCGGTTGCCTGTACCTGTTGTCTTTTGCAGTGTGTTGTGTATCCACCGGGAGATGCCTTTGACTTTGCAGGCTGTAGGTGTTGTCAGCGTCACTCTGTGTGGGCCTCCCATTGGGGTGGGGTCCAGTTCTTGCGCTTTATGACTTTGATGAACACCCAGTCACCAACCTGCAGTGGTCCCTCCTGTGGACAAGGCACATCTTGAAAAGCATTTTCAGAAAAACATTTCTTGTGATGTTTTAACACCTTTGACATATGGAAGGCATTGGAAGGGTTGTTAAATTGGTTTGTCAATATTTCCTTGAGGGTTATATTTAGTGCATGTGATACATCGGGAACAATTTTTTTTTAGAATAATTTGTAAATCCATAAGCAGTATAGTATTTGTTTATTATCTTTACCATCCCCCCCGTTGAGACATGGCAAGGCCCACGTCTTAATATTGCTGCTCCTTTATAGAGGGATGTTGGTAGAACAGGTTCCCCTCGTCAAACATAGTAATAACTTTTCTAGCAGTTTGTCCTTTGAGTCCATTTATTTCTTTATTTCTTTATTTTTTCACTTTTGAGAGTGCAGTGCATATAATGGCTATTTTTGCTGGAAGTTGCACAGCTTTTAACAAATCTTTTATTAATTTCATTCATTACACCTGCAATGTAGTCTTTCCCGTTGATGTCATCATGCCTGTATTTTCCCATTGACTGGTAAATATATGAATAGTTCATTGTGCGTATCTGCTATCAGTATAGATGGTAACTATCTGACCTGAGTTTGCATGTCTCTGTCAGTGCGATTATTTCCTGCTGCTTGTGCTCTGTAGTGTGGGGGTAGCGGTTCTGCTTTCAAGGGCTCACTATCAGTCAGAAGCACACAGCCACTTTGCGTTTTTCTAGTTTCAGACTTTGTGCTTGGTCCATCCACAAAGACAAATACAGAACCAGGTATTGGGTTGTCCTGTAAATCTGGTCTAGGTTCTCTACTTTTAAAAACTCTATTTTGGTCAATTTTTGTCCACTTTGTTCTAAATATTTAAGTTCTTTCTTCAACAGTTGCAGTTTGTTTTTACTGACCTTGTGACTGTTCTCTGGCCGAAATGAAAGAAGTGCTACAGTATCTTTACTGCATAATTCTTTAGTCTGTGACGCCACCAGAACATCATCTACGTACAGTAATATCTGACTACTGTGTGGGGGTGTAAATTTAGCAAGATTTGCTGGCATACACTGAGAAACTAGTCGGGCTTTTACAATAACCTTATTGTAGCCTGGTGTACGTGCATTGCTGACCTTTGTAAGTAAGCGCAAACAAAATTGTGAACCTGGGGGAACTGGAATGCTACAAAAGGCATTACTAATATCTATAACTGAGAAGATCTGCTTATCTGGGTGTAAATTATTCAACAGAATGTAGGGATCTGGTACCACGACTGCTCTTGGTTGTACAGCCTTATTTGTAGCTTGAAGGTCTTGTACCATCCTCCAGCCAGCGGAAGTAGGAGCTTTCTTTACTAGGAATATGGGAGTATCGCAAGGAGAGTCATCACACTTAGTCATCAATCTTAGTTCTTAACAGGGAGTCTATGACGAGTGCCATTTCTTGTTCTGCATCAGGTCTGAGTGTATTAGTCTAATATTGTCTCTGACATGACTTATAAAGTTGTTTTTTTTTCTACATTTGAAAAACATTGTCAAATCATTTCTGAATCTAAGCCTTACAAGCGTTCTTCATTGCAGTTAGCTGTGAGCATTTCTGAGTCTAAGCATAGCAAGCATTCTTCATTGCTGTTAGCTGTGACATCATCGGTGAGTGCGTCTGCGTGTGCGTGCGTGTGTGTGTATCTTCATTGTGGAGTGTGTCAGTGCATTCACCTCCCTCCTCAGTGTTATCTACAATGGTACTGGAACCCCATCGGCCTCTCGCCCATCACTTTGCTCCAGCAGAATGATTCTGTGGACAGTCAGCTGGTCTGTGGCCTCAGCCGTGCAGTATGGGCAGCGTCTCTCTAACAAACCTAAAGCACGCTGTTGCTGATTTTTGATTTCCTCTAAGGTGGGCTGTGGGCACAGTCTGGGTTGTCCAGTTCAGAGCTATTATCTTTCACACCGTCATTGAGCTGTATTCACACTTGTTTTGGATTCCAATCATACACTCTTTTCATTTCCTTTTTGACAAATATGGTTAGGGTCACTTGTGGGTAATCATGCAGTCTTTCAAAGTACACTTTTACTTGAGGTTCTTCCTCATCAACGTCACTCTCACTTTTCTCACCCTAAATGGTCGTCCACCACATCCTCTAAACCTTTTTCTGTCACGTCCTCTCTGTCCACTGTTATCTTGCCAACAGCATTCTTCACTGTCTACAACAAACATTGTTGCTTTTGCTTCATTTCATTGATTTGTATTCAATATCTGAACATAGACTGTTAGTTTCATACACCACATAAAGTATTTTAACAAAAAGGAATTATAACAGAATGTTAATATTCGTGCACCACTTCCACAACATTCCATCTAATTAATCAATGAGCTTGTTCTTTCCTATATTTTAATTGACGCATGCCTTTATATTTAAGCACATCAATTATATTATTTTTGTTCTATTATAGGTTATTTTTTATATTAATATAAAACAATTATTAAATTATATCTATTATATAGTTTCTATTATATTTCTATCATTTCATTAATATTTTTTATGTCTTCACTTAATTTATTCCATAGTTTTACACCACTTTAGTGTTTATTTTTAATTCAAAACCTTGTTGTGCATATTGCTTGGGTTTTTTAACTGGCCCCTTTATTATATTCCCCATCTCGTTCTTTTAACTGTTTCAGTTATCACAGTTATTTTATCCATCGAATTTTTAACACAACTTTTTTAAATTTCCATCAAATCCAAATTTCTTTTTCCAGTATATATTATTATAGTCGACTGAGAATGTCTTTTAGACATGTATTTGGAATCACCTTCAAGGTTTTCACCCTTAGTGTTCTTTAACTTGCTTTATTACGAGGATTGAGATCAACGATCAGTCACAGTGTTGACAGAGAGCATCGACTGTGCCAAGCTTCTACAGGAACTAGCTTCCTGCGGGCAGAGCTGTCTCAGTAAACCAACCTCTCAATTTTGATCTCAATTGGACACACAACACAAAAGGTCTCTGAGACTTCCTCTAAGAAGTTAAAATTCACTTAGAGACTGACAAACACTTGTTTACTGTATATAGTCTGATTTAATCCAGCTGATCACAGAGTTTACGTTAACTCCGTCAGGTTTCCACTCTGCCGCTGCTTCAATCAGACAAACTATCATTAATCTATTTTACGAGGACCCCGTCCTCTTTTACCTCGTGACCTCGTCACGGAACTTTTCTGAAGACCCAGTCTTCTTTTACCTCGTGAGCCACTCACGGAATTCTTATGAGGACCCGGTCCTCTTTTACCTCGTGACCTCGTCACGGAACTTTTCTGAAGACCCAGTCTTCTTTTACCTCGTGAGCCACTCACGGAATTTAAGATACCTTAGGATTTACTCTTTTTTACTCGCCTGATCTGTGTCCTGGCCCTGGTTCAGCATCCCGTCACCTCGCCTCGTCGGACCACCAGCCGACGTCTGACCTGCGTAGGAATTCACCTCCCAGGATTTTCTGCAGGTTCCAAACCTGGCTGTGCACAGACTTCAGTCGCCGACTCGATGTCCCGGCAAAGAGAGGATCTTGGGATCCCGGACGAGCCCCCAATTATGTTAGGGAAATTGTTAGTTCCCTTTGTAAATCTTAAATAAAGCAGACACAATCAGTTGAGACCTTCTTCAGGATTTTACTTGCAAGGAGTGAGCAGTTTACAGCAAAGGCAACTTCCTTTCACTGAAGAGAAGACAAGGATTCAGCTCATAATATGTATTGCATTCTGGGAGGTGCATAGTCACACAGTACGTAGGAAATATTCTCTGCACAAAGCAAGCATTGGGCAAATCAGATAAGGATGCTACACACTGGTACTCCCTATTTCTTGCAGAGCAGAAGGGAGAAAACTTCAAGGCTATAGCACAGCTAACAAGGCTTGAGCAGATCAGCAAAATAAATTCCAACAATGTTTCAATGATTAAATGCAGTATTTCTGAGCTATTTCTGTCTGAGCTGTGCATGTGGGTCCGTCATATCAATGAGGCGCTGACAAGAGTGGTGGGTGTGTACATATTTTTAATAAGAGACGACTGCTATTTAAAAAACGCTGAGGAGAATGAAAACAAGAATGGGTTGCTGCTGTGGCGCTGCCTGTTTTAAACCACACAGAACAATTACAACTTTGCAGTGGACAGAAAATAGCTAAGCCATCAACAAGTTGTAGCCCTTCACACTCCTCCCTAGGGCACTAAAATAGGTCTGGTGTAATATATGTATGTTACAGGTAGAAATGAACAGTCGGACCTCACTTACGCTGTAGTGCTTTGGAGGCTTCTAATCAATGCTGCGCCACCTGGTGGTTAAAATGAGACTAGCATCCTGATTTTTTTTTGCCGGCTGCAGGATTAAAAATCTTTAGTCAGCAACGCACTACTCGTCTTCTACGTCTTCTACTTCCGCCTCTTGAGGAGTGCAGACGTGTTTTCTCTCTGCTCCCACTCTGCTTTTGCTTGCAGTGTCCTTGTCTTGTCTTTTTCTGAGCACCCTGATCTGCTATTCTGGAATAACATTTTTGAACATGGAGCTAATCAACTGGTCACTCAGCGCATTGGACAAAATGTTTTCACAAAGGAAAGAATCTCCGGGAGAACCACTCTGCCCCTTGGGAATTTTGTATTGTATTAGTTGTAAATTTGTATTTTTTTGTCATTCTGAATAAATTAGAACATATATTATTCCAGAATGTGTAATTAGTGGTGATGTTGAGATCAGCTTCCCATTTAGAGATCGGAAGGCTCACTGTCTGGTCTACATTGGAAATTAAGATATAGATTTTGGATACTGTCCTTTTCCCTGGTATATCAATAAATCGCTCTATTACTGGTGGTGGTTGCACGTGGATGGGAGTATTCTTACTTTTTGCATTAAGTATTGACTTTAGTTGTTGGTATTCTAAGAAATTGGCACTAGTGATTTCACAGTGGGACACTAATTCTTCAAAAGAGGTAAACTTGTCTCTTGTGAAAACATGTTTCAGATGTGTTATCCCTTTGCTATGCCAAGTTGGAAAGTGTATTGCCTTTTTGTTTTGTATGATGTCTGGATTGTTCTGTACGTATTCTTAAGAGACGCCTGCTATTTAAAGACACGAAAAAGCTGAGGAGAATGAAAACAAGAAGGTTTTGCTGCTGTGCCGCAGGTCTGTTCTAAACTACACAGAACAATTATAACTTTGCAGTAAACAGAAAATAACTAAGCCATCAGCGGCAGCGCGATGGTACTGCAGTGAAAACGCTAGTCACTTTCAACTGTACTGGACCTTAATACTATTATTGGTATTAGTATTAATCTCCAAGGTAAACCACAGTACAACAGTTGTTTATTTATAAATGTGTTAGCCTAAGGTACATCCCGGCTTATTTATTTTGCATCGATTGTTTACTTAACAGATTTGTTTGGTTTTAGCAGCTGGTTGCGCCCTCCCCCTCCCGCACACACACCCCAAAGCAGAAGCTTAACCTGTCCACCAACACAGCAACATCACACATATTTAGGATTAGCTAAATAAAACATTAAATAAACCATTAATCAAGAAGAGTGTATATATTTTATATATACACCCCTCTTGTTAAAGCAATGCTGTCCATCACAATATGGCATTCAGTGTAATATATGCTATATATATCAGCTGGCATATGTGGGAAATTTTGTGTTTGTCATAAGATGCTGTGCCTCTGGCTGAGGGTTGTTCCTGGGGGGTCATCAAGCATTTGGTTATCAAATGGTGGGGGTTTCACTGTAGTAACCACGGGAACATTGTTAAAGGAAGTAAAGGGGGGTTTACTGCACTCATGTATATCAAAGACCAGTCAAAAGCTAATGTGGGGGTTTGTAACAGGGTATAAATACAGCTCTTGTGTCCTCAGTCCTTCAGATTTCACATTTAACACATGTACAGCACATTTCACTATGTACTTTGTACATAGGAAGCTTTGGTCTTTGTCCTGGCTGGTTGAAAAAAAATGCCAGTAAATTTAGAGCTAATCATTACAATACAGTAATACATAGTATAATTAGAACAAATAAAATATCAATGTGGATCTTGACTGAATGTTTGACTAAAGGGCATTGTATTCAAAACTGCTGTAATTTTTACTTACTTAGAAATAAATAACTTTAAGTTAACTACTTTACATTTAAGACACTCATAAGGTTTGTGTACTCATTATATAAACAAAACTCCCTTCTCACCCTACGCGGGTGGTCTCATCCGCTCCGATCACCACAGGCACATCTGTGGCCTTAACCTTCCAAGCCTTCTCCAGTTCTTCTCTGAGCCCTTGGTATTTCTCTGGTTTCTCATGTTCCTTTTTCCTGATGTTGCCATCGCTTGGTATTGCCACATCCACCACTACGGCTTTTCTCTGTTCTTTGTCCACCACCAAAATGTCTGGTTGGTTCGCCATTACCATTCTGTCTGTCTGTGTCTGGAAGTCCCACAGGATCTTGGCTTGCTCGTTCTCTACCACCTTGGGAGGTGTTTCCCACTTTGACCTTGGGGTTTCCAGTCCATACTCTTCACAGATGTTCCTGTTTACTATGCCAGCCATTTGGTTATGGCGTTCCATGTATGCTTTCCCTGCAGTTATGTGCTGGATCGTCACAGGGGCCTCTTGGCACAGTCTACACCTTGGGTCTTGTCTGTTGTGGTAGATCTGGGCCTCTATGGCTCTGGCTTTCAGGGCCTGCTGCTGTGCAGCCAGGATGAGTGCCTCTGTGCTGTCCTTCAGCCCAGCCCTTTCAAGCCATCGGTAGGTGTGGTAAGTGAGTTCTGCTGCTCACTCGAGACGTGGAATGCCGTGCAAAAAACAACCAAAGGAATGATGGCTTGCTCGCAGATAGTGAGTTTATTCAGTCCAAAAGTACAGTGCAAAAAAAATCAGGTGCAGTATTTACAGTTGCTCCAAAACCCTGCGGGTGCAACAAACAGAAAAAACGGAATTATAAGGACAACTATGAATGTGGAAATCAACCCAAAAAAAACCCTGCTCATATACAAGGAATGTCTCTTCTCTTCGTCAATACTTTTTCTCGCCCACCAACTCGCTCTCCATCCAATCTACTTTCCCCCACAAGGGAGATTGGCCACTCTTCTTAAAGGCCTGGCCCCGCCCCCTTCAACTGGGTGGAACCATTCTCCAGAAAGTTCTGGAAACTAAACATATATAACCTCAATATTCACCTTTAAACAGGTATAAAACAATCACCCATATTCCTACAATAACTCTCAGATACATAACACAAGAATACCCCACAAATAATGACTAGGACCAAATAATAACAACAAACAATAGTGGTTTCGCTGGACCCGCGCCTCGCGGCGAGGCGACACTGCAATGACGTCAAAAGTGAGCGTCGCCCAGCTGTCCGGTTTTTCCGGCGCGACGCGGGAGTCCGACTACTCCCGACACGTAAGTGATGAAACAAAAAACCAAAACCAACAAAAGTGAAAGTGTATGTGGTTAGTCTAGGATGTAACGGCGTAACAAGATGTGATGGTGGTGAAATGCCCAAATGCCCGCACGATTGCGTGTGCACCCGCTCTCTGCGGCCAATCAGCTGGTGCGTGTGTGTGTGTGCGCGTGCGCACAGTCCGGTGCTGCTCAGCGTGAAACAAACCTGCGGTTTGTCACAGTAGGACTTGTTGAGACCAGCCACTTCAGTTATGTTCTGGTGGTACATCCCGTGTAAGCGCTTGTCCTCCCATGATCATGATGGATCTGGGTGATTCATCCTGGATAGTGGCTCTCACGCTCACTAGTTCTCGGCCTTCTTCTTTGCGGCTAGCGTACAGTCTCAGGGTGCTGGATTTGGGGTGGAACCCTCCATGCATGGTGAGGAGCTTTCGTGTCTTAACATCTGTGGTCTGGATCTCTTCCTTTGGAATTATTATTCCCGCAGGGTATCTGATCACTGGCATTTATTGCCCGGGATTTGTTCTTGCCAATAAGCTGCCTTCTTAGACTTGCCTTACTTGTTGGAGATATTTGGATGTTGTCGCATTCCTTGTTGCCTGTTCAAGGTTGCCATTCGCCTGTGGTATTCCAAGGTACTTGTAACTGTCCTCAATGTCTGCTATTGTTCTTTCTGGGAGTGAGACCCCTTCTGTGTGGATTATCTTGCCTCTCTTTGTTACCATCCTCCCACATTTCTCGAGTCCGAATGACCTCATCGAGTTTGCAATGAAAGCCCTTAGAGTTCTATTGATGTTGTACAACTCCAAGCATTCAGTGATCCATGTGTGTGGCATTGAGTCATAGGCTTTCTTGTAGTCGATCCAGGCTGTGCACAGGTTGGTGTGTCACACTCTGCAGTCTTGGGCGACTGTTCTGTCAACCAGGAGTTGGTGTTTGGCTCCTTACCAATGCCCTTCTGTGCTTCGCTCATGTATTGACCCATGTGCCCACTTATCTTAGCTGCGATGATGCCTGACATGAGCTTCCATGTTGTGGGAAGGTAGGTTATTGGCCGGTAGTTGGATGGGACTGTACCCTTTGAGGGATCCTTCATTATCAGGATCGCCCTTTGGTTAGCCATTCAGTGTGAGTCCCATCCCTTAGCAGCTGGTTCATTTGTGCTGCCAGGCGCTCATGGGTTGCAGTGGGCTTCTTTAGCCAGTAGGCATGGATCATGTCACGGCTGTCCAGTTTTTCATACCTGAGACTCTTTGTTGGATGTCTGCCACTGTGATAGTCACTGGATTCTGTTCAGGGAGGTTGATCCACCAGCCACTGTGCATCGCTGTTGTGTGACGCCTCCCTCTCCCATATGCCTTTCCAGTACTGTTCAGTTTCCAGCCTTGGTGGGTCTGCTCTGCTGTTATTACCTTGCCATTGAGAGTACACTTTTGCAGGTTGTGTTGCGATGGGCATCTGGCTGTAGCTCTTGGGCATCGGTCTTTTCATTGCACCTCTCTGGACCTCTGTCATTTGGCTCACTTCCCTCCGAGCTGTCTTGATTTTTGTCTCCAACCTTTGTTTCCATGGTGGGTATTGTTTCTCATGGCTCCCATGGTTGCTCTTATAGCCAAGCAGCTCTAGGATCACTGATGCTGAAATGTATATCAGCTCATTGGTTAGGATTGCTCTCAATGCTGCATTCACATCTTCCATGAGACTTTCTGATGGTACTTCACTTAGCCGTTGTAGTTGGCTTTGGAGTTGCCTGTTCAATCTTGCCATGATCTTATCTTTCAGGTCAGTCACTGCCTCGCTCAGCGTGTCTGTGCTCATTCAGTCAATCTCAAGTTGTGATGTGGATGTTGGAAAACTGAGCTACTAGTTGCCTCGCCGTCAGCCTTGAATGTGGGTTTCTCCGTTCCCATTCACTGCACATTCTTTGCATGTAACCCCTTGACTAGGGTTACTTGAGTAGTAGCATTCCAACAGAGCCTCTCAGCCATTTCTTTCTTGTTCCAGTAGCCCACTGCTCGCCCACTGAGGTAGGCAGTTGCTTATACAGTGTTGCCCAAGGACCCACACTGGATGCTTTCTCGCCCTAACGGGGGTTCGAATAAGGGAGCACCGGTATGCGACTTTGGGGGAGGACAAGCCCTTGCACGGGATGTACCACCAGAATATAACTGAAGTGGCCGATCTCAACAAATCCTACCAATGGCTTGAAAGGGCTGGGCTGAAGGACAGCACAGAGGCACTCATCCTGGCTGCACAGGAGCAGGCCCTGAAAACCAGAGCCATAGAGGCCCAGATCTACCACACCAGAAAGAGGCCCCTGAGACGGTCCAGCACATAACTGCAGGGTGTAAGATGCTGGCAGGGAAAGCATACATGGAACGCCATAACCAAGTGGCTGGCATAGTATACAGGAACATCTGTGCGGAGTATGGACTGGAAACCCCAAGATCAAAGTGGGAAACACCTCCCAAGGTGGTAGAGAACGAGCGAGCCAAGATCCTGTGGGACTTCCAGATACAGACTGACAGAATGGTAATGGCGAACCAACCAGACACTGTGGTGGTGGATAAAGAGCAGAGGAAAGCCATAGTGGTGGATGTGGCAATACCAAGCGATGGCAACATCAGGAAAAAGGAACATGAGAAACTAGAGGAATACCAAGGGCTCAGAGAAGATTTGGGCTTGGAAGGCTTGGAAGATGAAGGCCACAGTGGTGCCTGTGGTGATCGGAGCACTGGGGGCAGTGACCCCCAAACTGGAGGAGTGCTTACAACAGATCCCTGGAAAAACATCCAACATCTCAGTTCACAAAAGTACAGTCTTAGGAACAGCAAGGATACTGTGCAGAACCCTCAAGCTTCCTGGCCTCTGGTAGAGGACCCGAGCTTGGAAAGCGGATGAGACCACCCGCTGAGGGTGAGAATAGAGTGTGTATTTATACACAAACCTCATGCACTTCCAGTCTACCAATGGGGCCTGGATTACACATTACTGCTCCCCCTGGTGCAGGAATGTGCAATTGCAGGTCATTTCCTAAAAAAGGTTTAGGGGGCGTTAACAGGGCAGCTACTCATTAGGTACATCACAGTGGGGGGTCATGACTGGTGTAGGGGGGCTTGGTGGAATGGTACCTAAGTCATGCTAATGTCATGACAAGATCAGCGTGAAATCCAGCAGGAGCGAGGCAGCGAAAATTTGCCGCTTCATCTGTACTTTAAGCTTGTGACTGATTAATCCAAGTGTAGATTTTTTCATAAGTTGTGGGGCTGACTGACGGTAAGCGTATCGCGTCACTTCCGGTTACTGAGGTTTGCTGCCGCTGTGTGTGTACGGCGTTACTCTCCGCTCTTTTCTAAATATTATCGTTTTATATCTGGTAGAGACAGCTAAGAGTTGCAAAACAACCTTGTAACACTCAAGCATCCTTTCCTTTCATTAAATGTCCTGCTAATTTTTACTGTTATCTAAGTGTTTTCTCTGCTAGCGTAGCTCCTAGCTTACTTTCCTGCTATGGCTTCTCCCTTTTCCTCTTCCTCTCGCTCTGTTCGGTGCTCGATGTGTCTTATGTTTAGCTTATCCTCTGCCTCCTTCAGTGATGGTAATGGTATCTGTAATAAGTGTACGCCAGTTGCAGGTTTGGAGGCGAGGTCGTTAGACTTAGAGTCTCGGCTTCGCACCGTAAAAAACAGGCCAGCTAGCCAGGTCCCTTTAGCCGGTGCGGCGCCTCCTAGCTTAGCTGCTACCAGTCCCCCGGCCAGCCCCAGGCAGCTGGGTAATGACTGGGTTACGGCTCGTAAGAAACGTAGCTTTAGGTAGGCGCCCACGGTTCACCACCAACTGCTTCACGTTTCAAACAGATTTTCCACACTCAGCAACACACCCGCTGAGAAACCCACTCTGATCATTGGTGACTCCATAGTCTGAAACGTGAAGTTACGTGAATACACGCAGGAGACAAACAATGTCAGACTCCGTAGTTTTCTCTGGACCCCTCCCCAATGTGACCAGCCATGACATGTATAGTCGGCTGTCATTGCTCCAACTCTCGTTGTCTAGGTGGTGCCCTGCAAACGATGTGGGCTTTGTGGCTAATCAGAGCACTTTTTGGGGAAAACCTGGGCTGATTAGAAGAGACAACGTCCATCCCACGTTAAACAGAGCCTCTCTGCTCTCTAGTAACATGGCCATGTTGCTTAGCCTCCCCACTCCTTGACAACTCAGAGTGGAGCCCAGGATACTGAGTCACAGTCTCTACAGTCGCCACCGACTCTTAATCTTAGTAATCGCATTGAGACTGTGTCTGCTCCCCGACCACCTAAACTATACAAGTCACAAAGAAATCAAAGAGGATTGACTTATCAGAATTTAATAAACATCAAAACAGTTCCTCTTACAGAACAAAGTAACGGTAAGATAATAAAGTGTATTTTTTTACATATCTCAGATTTATTAATTACTCCTAAACATAAGTAGTTAACTTAAAGTTATTTATGTCTAAGTAAAATTACAGCCGTTTTGAATAAAATGCCCTTTAAAACAAACATTCAGTCAACATCCACATGGATATTCTATTTCTTCCAATTATACTATGTATTACTGTATTGTAATGATTAGCACTAAAATTACTGGCAATTGTTTTCAACCAGCCAGGAATAAATGACAACAGACAAAGACCAAAAGCTTCCTCAGTCTGAGGGAAGTTTCATATTATCCTCCAGTTTGGCTTCACTTCACATTTGCAAAGAACTGGCTAGTTACGTGAACAAAAGACACAAAAGTGAGTAGGTGTGATGAACCCTCCCCCAAGAAGGACACCAGACTAAAAGAGTTGACATGACTCAACTTCCACACAACTTCACCTAAGCCATGAAAATCAGATATATTTGTAAACTGCTTAACAAGAAAATTCTTCATGGATCCATAACTTTAAAGGTACCGCTCAAATCAAGGCTTTGTTAACATAATGCTGTATGAAGGAATCTAGTATCTGTCCATACAGTAGGTCACCCTCAAAGGACCAACAGCCTAGTATTTAGGGCACAGAAGCTCCCAGCTAGAGACTCCTGGTGTAAACTTGCCTCTGGTGTCTTTTGTTTACCACACAAATTCAAGTGACACAAAACACAAAGATCAGTGCACCCCATTTTCTGTTGACAAGGCGAGAAGAATCAGACAAGGCAAAGCACATCAGTGCTTACCATGTAAAAAGTGCAGGAACCTTCAGCCTGAGTGAAGTTAGGCATTATCCTCTATTTACAATAGGCTTCACTTCATACCTGTTAAGAACTGGCTCATCAGTTGAACAAAGGACTTTGAGAATGTGTGAAGACCACGTCCCCCATGAAGGACGTATAATATAGAAGCTCCTTGAGAAACATTTCTGCTCTAAAAGAATGTACCTAACTTCTAGAAAACCTGGTTTAGAAAATGATCTGGGTGTTTATAAAATTTGTAAATAAGACTTGCTAAAAAGAAAGTGTTAAGTTTGTGGCTTTCCGGATTTAAAAGTTTCTTAAATTAAACCACCAAGTAACAAAAACAGCTTGTTTAAAAAGGGTGGGAAGTTGTGTGTTTTAACCACTAGGCTCTTTGAAGTGATGGATCTCTGAAGAATCTTCTGTTTAAGTAGTTTACAAATGTATCTGGTTACATCACATCAGGTAACAGCACTGCAGGACTCTGATGGGGAGAAGGGGATGGTGTGAAACCAGTCTAACTAGTGGTCGTTCTGTCTGAAAAGAGGCTCTCTATTGTTATGTTCATCTAAGCTTGATTAGAAGATTCACATGCTAATTTTTTTAATTTAAAACAGGTCCCGAAGCAGGCAGACTGACGCATACTACATCCAAGTGAATATGGCCGAATTTATAGAATGAGAATTTATGAATTTCATTAGGTACATTACTAAAGTCCAATTCAACCTAATACAGCCAGTAACTGATAAACCTCCAGAAGGTAGGTTGGCAGCTGTGGCAGCGTGAGCTGCCAATGCTTATCTATGATTTAAAAAAGTTAGTACAACATTCAATACTGACATAAAGTCAACTTTTCAAGTTTTCTCAACTTTTTAGTTGACTGTTTAGACAGACTACTGTCTGTCTGTCTGTTTGTCTGTCTGCTCTAGCAAACAGTGTAGAACTGACATTATCATATCTATGTCCTGTTCTCAGAACTGTGCCTATACTTAGTAATTGACCTTAGATCTACAGGTCAGATACTAAAGCTCCACCTTTTGGTTTTACCCTGGAATTGCGTCTTTGGTGCTAAAATGGGGGTGGCCTCATTAACATTTTTAACACCTTCCCCAGACAGACCAAGGAGGGGGGCTGTTGACAGTCGGCTCATGAGGGTGTGATAAGTGTGTGAGCAGCGTCAGAAAGGGCACTGACAGTCGACCGAAATCAGCGAAAAAAAATGCTCCATCTGCATGATTCCATCATCTTTTGCCTCAATGTCTTGTAGATACACAGAGGAGAACAATCACCTAAATCCTTATGAACAGGTTGACTGTCTTGTAGATGATGCTGGAGCTTCTCTACGTACAATGTTAGGCACAGTGGCTCCTCTGAAGAAGAAGGCAGTGAATCAGAGGAGGTTAGCTCCATGGTATAACTCAGAGATACACAGCCTAAAGCACAGGACCAGACAGCTAGAAAGGCAGTGGCGTTCCAACAAAATAAATGTAAACTGCATTGCATGGAAAGACAGTCTAAAAATATATATAAAAGCACTTTATGCTGCTAGGAAAACCTATTATTCCTCCTTAATTGAGAAAAAAACAACCCCAGGTTTCTTTTCAGCACTGTAGCCAGGCTGACTAAGAGTCATAGCTGTGTTGAGCCTACTATCCCCTTAAATCTCAGCAGCAATGACTTTATGAACTACTACTAATAAAATGATTACCAATAGAGAAGACATTTAGCAGCGACTTCCCCCAAATTACAGAAAGCACTCTTTGGATCCATCAACTTTAAATTTACCAAATCCTCTGTCTTACCTAGACAGCTTCTTCCCCATAACTCATGGAGTTAACCTCAATAATCAACTCTTCCAAGTCGTCCACTTATCTTTTAGATCCAATCCCAACCAGATTCCTCAAAGAAGTTCTACCCTTAATCAGCTTGTCCATATTAAATCACATCAACCAATCTTTATATATAGGCTATATACCACAGGCTTTGAAGATGGCCTTTACTGAAAAAAACTACTCTCGACGCTGGAGAACTAGCCAACTATAGGCCCATTTCAAATTTACACTTTATTTCTAAGGTTCTTGAAACAATTGTGGCTAAACAATTATCTGACCACCTGAGTAGGAATAACCTGTATGAAGATTCTCAGTGGGGATTTAGAAAACATCATAGCACAGAAACAGCTCTGGTTCTGAGTCACTAATGATCTTCTCTTTTACAATTGATCATAACATTCTATTACAGAGACTAGAACACAGAATCGTAATTAAAGGATCAGCACTGGAATGGTTTAAATCCTATTTGTTGAACAGATTCCAGATTATTCATGTTAATGAGAAATTCTCCACATGCACAAGGATTAGCTATGGAGTACCAAAGGGTTCCGTGCTTGGTCCAATTCTGTTCAGCCTATACATGTCTCCTCTAGGTGAGATTATTAGGAAGCATTCAATTAACTTTCATAGAACATTCATGTTCTACTGTCCCTCCTGAGGGACACCTGAGGGCATCATGCGAGTTATGACCGTGTACAGCGCAGCTGCTAAACCTCAGCGACACAAGCTGCACACCGTTGGAAAGCTTAGACTTTCGTCTTTCCGACCATATAAACCATTTCCAGCTACAACAACCACAGCGCAGTCACCAAATGTTTAAAAAACAAAAACCATAAATCCATAAAATTTCCATCACTTACTTTTGACGACTTCTGAGCTTCAAATCGCGCTCAATCACGTTGTGTTTGGTCTCTTTTCGTTCGTTACGATCCAGAGAATGTAATCCAATAAAGCGTTTCGATCCAAAACACACGGTACATCCACACTGGTCCAAAAACTACAAGTGTTCTGCTCCAACTCGTGAGCGAAAAAAAAATTTCCAACTTCTGTGAGCCATAACTCGCTAAATTCAAAAGCGAAAGTAACGGGAACTTTTCAAGATGGAGGCTCCCGGGCTTCGGCTTCGAACGACACCAACTGAGCCGTAAACCTCCGTTCATTGGCCCCACCATGGCAACCCCTAGCACATGACCTCAAACCCTACCCCCCCCCCTCCCTCCACTCAAAGGCCTCTAGAGTTAACCTCGTAAATGCTGGAACAAAACAGCCAACGTAGCCGTGTAGAAGAGAAAGCACTGATTCCGCTGATATACGATGAGTGGGGGAGGGGCACTCAGCCTGCCGTAACCAGCCAGGTCAAAGGCGCAAAAAGTGAAGCCTGCTCTTTCCTAACTAGGATTTTTTGACCCAGATTGTTACATATATTATATTAGGTTATAGTGAACGCAAATATAGCATTATAGGGTATTTTTACAGCCTGTAAGCTTTCATTTGAGCCCTCCCTGGTGTCTCTGGGTTGATCCAGGCCAGAGATGTGACCTATTAGGGGTACCTGGGCCAGGCGGAATTTGGTGTGGGGAGGGAATAATTAATTAATCATAAAAGTAATTAAAAAATGTCCCATATACTGGTTTTGTAACACTATTTAATTTATTTCTTCATATATAAATGCACAAGGCTTCATTCTTTTAGATCCCTTTTGGTTTTTTGTCATGAGACCATTCACCAGGGAGATATTTGCTTATATCTATAAGGGAAAAATCTAGGCGAGGGCTAATCAAAAATTTATTTCAGGTTTGTGTTTCTTTTGTTTTTCCTCCTATATAACTGTAACAAATTATGTTTCTTTCTTTGAAAACTAGAAAAAGTTTTCTTTCCAATGACACCAAGCTCAATATTATAGCCCTTACCATTGAGGAACTACAACCATTTTATTTGGAATATGCCCAATCGAATCCTAATTAATTAATAGGGTTTAAATTGGGCTCGAAAGCTAGAACGGGAGGCAGAGCTTTTAGCTACCAAGCTCCTCTCCTGTGGAACCAGCTCCCTGTTCAGGTTCGAGAAGCTGACACGCTCTCCACCTTTAAGATCAGACTTAAAACCTTCATTTACATGCTCTACGGACTGACCATGACACGTGTCAATGATGTTCTGTTGTTGGTGATTTTATATAATGAGGGTTTCATCATTTTCATTCTGCATCTCAGGGTGTTGTTGTACACAGGAAGCTTACCTTAACAACTTCAACCCTTCTCTCTAGGCGGAGCAGCAGTGGAGAAAGTGTTTCAGCATAAACATCTCGCTCAAACTGATTTTCTTTCCTAACTGACTTCTCTCCTACCTTTAACCTCTGTCCACAGTGTACATCAGTATCAGAGGAGGGTGTGTCTTTTGACCTGCTACGACAGTGGGTTTTTATATTCTCTGATGTTTTTATTTCTACAGCAACGACCTGAAACAAAAAGCAAATTATATGTTCTATTCAGCCTAACCCTAACCCGAACCCTAGCTCTGTAGGATGATTTATGCTGCACTATGGTGCAGATCTTTCTGCCCCTCAGCTATCAGCTTTCAGGTCACAGCTGGAGCACCAGTCTGAGGGGGACAGAGGATGGTGCAGCAGAAGTGTGCTGGAGCCCTGGATGGTCGGGAAACGAGGGACTCGGTGTTCTACGTGAAGGCAAGCTGGGCCAACTGGGTCGCTAGCGGAAAGGCAGGCCATCAGATGAGGTTCCGAGAACTATGCAGAGGGTGCAGTGCCACAGCTTCCTGTACAACCGTGACAGACAAAGGAGAAGCCGAAGGAGCCGATGGAGAGTCCAATGATTCCAATTCCAGCTACACGAAAAATCCTCACCCACCTAATATTGTGGGGCTGCGCTGACCAACACGGCTATAGGGTGTGGGCGGAGCGCCGCCCTTAGCTGCATCGTTGGTATACACTGATGTTTGAACATGAGCTGAATTGCAGATGCAGTGACGATGTGGGAGCACAGGCATCATGATTGATGTGGTCGGTGTGGAGTCTGTGAAAAATCTGTTGTGATAAAGAGGACACTTATGTGGAAGAAAAGCTGTGAGATGTGTTACTGAATGTACTTGTTTACAGGCAGCGTGTGAGGATCACCTGGAGCTGAAAGAAGAGCATAGGTGTTCTATTACTACAGAATCTTTAACCCTGCTTCGTCATCTTGATGTTGAAATTAAGTTTATGTCTATTTAATGTAATGCAGCAGGATCAATTAAAGAGGTTAATGGGCATTAAAATGCCCATGAGGAGAGGATTTGTAGTTTATTTATTTATCATCCATCCATTTTCCAAGCCGCTTATTCCCATATGCGGGGTCGCGGGGGTGCTGGAGCCTAACCCAGCTGACTATGGGCGAAAGGCAGGGCACACCCTGGACGAGTCGCCAGTCCATCGCAGAGACGTAACACAGAGACGTCTTTGCACTGTGGGAGGAAACCAAAGAATATGGAGAGAACCCACGGAAACACTCAAACTGCACACAGAAAGGCACCAAGGCCGCCTCCGGGAATCGAACCCAGAACCTTCTCACTGTAAGGCGACGGTGCTACCCACCGCACCACTGTGCAGAATACATCATATTATATATTATTATATATGTAATCCACTATCTGTCCTGGTCATGTTAAGGTGCAGTGACTGTTCCATAACCCTTTTGTATTTTGTCGCTGTCTAAGTATTTACTTTTGAGTAAACACTTATTGTTGGCCACTGGTATCAGGCCAGAAATTAGAACAAAAACAGATGTCTAGCTCACGTAGAATCAGGGCCTATAAGCTCGTGCCTCAGCCTTAGAGGGGCAGAGCCCCAAGGACCGATGGACGACTTGCTGTCTGGGACGTTGGGGTTCTCAGGCTGACGCTCCTGCAGGAGCCCAGGCGACCTCTTACTGCTGCTCTGTCCTCTCTTCCTTGCTGATAATATTATGTCACCACTTGTAATAAATTTAAGATGTATCTGTTTAAACGTTAACTCGTGTTGGTTTGAGTTTGTCCAACAGAAATGAGCGTCTTAAATGTAAAGTAGTTTATAACTTAACTTAAAGTTATTCATGTCTAAGCAAGTAGAAAATTACAGCTGTTATGAATACAATGCCCTTTAGTCAAACATTCAATCAACATCCACATGGATATTTTATTTGTTTTAATTATACTGTATTGTATGTGTAACCCGCCCTCTCGGTCTCTGTCGTGCTTGGGACGTCCAAACCCCTCCGGATGTCTGCGCTGTGTTTTGGTCGTGATTTGTTGAGGGGTGTGGGCAGCACAAAGACACCAGACGCTGAGTAGTCGAAGTTGCGGCCGGGACCTACGGCTCCGCTTTTATTCTTTCCACAGAAAGCAAGAAAACATCGTATCTCATCATATCTCTAATCAACAAAAACAGAAATAAATAAAGAAATTCCTATCTGTCATAAATAATACCACAGGACAGTTATGAAATCTAAATGAAACACAGCCATTGAAAATAATTATATATTCAACACAGAACTGAGGCGAAGCTACTGTCCGATATTATAAGACACTTAAGTAAATAACCAATTTGCTTAGTGCAAACACATAAATTCCGAAAACAAAATATAGTGCAATGTCTAACACAAATATAAGACCTAATACATGCCCCCGATGAATGCCAGAACTTAATCCATTATTAAGATAATACCCGGTGGTCATGCAGGTGCTCACCTTTCCACAGAAAGCAAGAAAACAAAAAAAAACTCCCGCGGCACCCAGAATACAACGGGTCCGGGAGTACGGTGTCCAGCGAGGGACAATCCGCGCTCCCAGCCCTACTACAGCCGCGGCGCCACCTAGTGGTCGTTACCAAATGACTGCCCTACATATGTATTACTGCATTGTAACGTTTAGCACTAAATTTACTGGCATTTTTTGACAACTGACAAAAACCAAAAGCTCCATATTATCCTCCAGTTTGGCTTCACTTCACACTTGCAAAGAACTGGCTCGTTACGTGAACAAAAGACACAAAAGTGAGTAGGTGTGATGAACCCTCCCCCAAGAAGGACACCAGACTGAAAGAGTTGACATGACTCAACTTCCAGACAACTTCACCTGAGCCATGAAAACCAGATATATTTGTAAACTGCTTAAAAAGAAAATTCTTCATGGATCCATAACTTTAAAGGTTCCACTCAAATCAAGGCTCTGTTAACATAATGCTGTACGAAGTAATTTAGATACTGTCCATACAGTAGGTGTCCCTCAGAGGACCAACAGCCTAGTGGTTAAGGCACAAAAGCTCCCAGCTAGAGACTCCTGGTGTAAACTTGCCTCTGGTGTTTTGTTTACCACACAAATTCAAGTGACACAAAATACAGAGATCTGCATACATATGTGTTTTGAGTTATGCCAGCTGATATTCTTTCAGTTCTGTGTCATTTCAGTCACCTTTTACTGCCAAATGTCACCGCAATGTGACTGCTGAATGTGACTGCTCAATAATTTTCAAGTTAACTTGCAGACTTTTCTTAAAGCAAAAACATTACCAAAAGTGCAGGAACCTTCAGTCTGAGTAAAGTTAGGCACTATCCTCTATTTACAATAGGCTTCACTTCACACCTCTAAAGAACTGGCTCATCGGTTGAACAAAGGACTGTGAGAAGGTGTGAAGACCATGTCCCCCATCAAGGACATATAATGTAGAAGCTCCTTGAGAAACATTTCTGCTCTAAAAGAATGTAGTGACCCAACTTTCAGACAACTTGGTTTAGAAAATGGTCAAATGAACTGGACGTTTATAAAAAAATAAAACTTGTTAAAAAGAAAGTGTTTAGTCTATGGCTTTAGGATATAAAAGTTTCTTTTTTCAAACCACCAACTAACAAAAACAGTTTATTTAAAAACTGTGGGTGAGAAGTTGTGTGCTTTAACCACTAGGCTCTTATAAGTGATGAATGGATGAAGTAGTTCACAAATGTATCTGGTTACATCACATCAGGTAACAGCACTGAAGGACTCTGGTGCTTTGGGGAGAAGGGGGTGGCGTGAAACCAGTCTAACTGGTGTTGTGGATTGGTCGTTCTGTCTGAAAAGAGGCTCTCTATTGTTATGTTCATCTAAGCTTGATTAGAACATTGAAATGTTCTTTTTTTAATTTAAAACAGCTCCTGAAGCAGGCAGACTGACACACACTACATTCAAGTGCATATGAATAATATATAGAATGAGAATTTAATAATTTCATTAGGTGCATTACTAAAGTCCAATTACAACAAAAAAGCACCAAAGACGCTTTGGCGTCTTTGGTGCTAAAATGGGGGTGGCCTCATTAACATTTTTAACACCTTCCCCAGACAGACCAAGGAGGGGGGCTGCTGACAGTCGGCTCATGAGGATGTGATAAGTGTGTGATCAGCATCAGAAAGGGGACTGACAGTCGACTGAAATCAGCGAAAACGAACTGTTGCATCTGTAAATCCTGACTGAAAATCTTCATACAGGTTATTCCTTTCTTAGGTGGTCAGATAATTGTTTAGCTATGGTTTTTTCAAGAATCTAAATGGTATATTTGAAATTGGCCTATAGTTGGCTCCAGGGTCCAGAGTAGGTTTAGTCAATAAAGTTTTGACTTCAGCCACCTTAGAAGCCTGTGGTACATAGTCTATCAGTAAAGACTGGTTGATACTTTACGTAATCTGGTTGTGATTGGTCTAAAAGACATGTGGACAACTTGAAAGACTTTAACTCCATATGAGCTCCATATGACCTATGGGAAAGAAGCTGTCTAGGTAAGACAGAGGATTTGGTAAATTTAAAGTCGATGGATCTAGATGGTCATTACTGTCATTTGGAGGAAGTTGCTGCTGAATGCCGCTTTATCCGGGGCCAGGTCGCAGGGGCAGCAGTCTGAGCAGAGAGTTCCAGACTTCCCTCTCCCTGGACACTTCCTCCAGCTCTTCCAGTGGGACCCCAAGGCGTTCCCACGCCAGCCGAGAGACATAGTCTCTCCAGCGTGTCCCGGGTCTTCCTCAGGGCACACCTCCCCAGGGAGGTGTCCAGGTGGCATTCGAACCAGATGCCCGAGCCACCTCAACTGGCTCCTCTCGATGTGGAGGACTTTGACACATGGCAACTAAGCTGGGGAGCTATGAGTGTCAGGGATTAGGCAGAGATCGGACCCACATGCACAGCACCGAGACGTCAGACAGAGGGTAACATTTAAGGATTTAATGCAGTTCTTCTTATAACAGACGTCCAGGTCACACACAATGATTCTCAGATTCCAGTACAGAGGGAGCAGGCTGAATCAGATCCACGGGCAGGCAAGGGTTTGACAACAGGATTGGCAAGGTTTACAGTACCGGTAAGGAGCAGGCTATCTTGAGGTCAGGCGGTCAGGTCGGTATTACAAGACCTTTCCAGGCGACAGTACCATTCAGGAGCAGACAGGAATCGGGAGTCAGGAACACGAAGCATGAGATGAGGCTGGAAACCGGAACTGCTACACAATAAAACAGGATGTGAGTACAGGAACCTGACAATGAGCAAGCCCACACTAGCCCGCCGCCTCTCACCGCAGGCAACTCCAGAGTAGAAGAGGGTCCGGCCCCCCTTCTCAAGGAGTTGGGTTCCAGAGCCCAGGCTGTGTGTCGATTAAACTGTGACCCATAATTACGGAATTATGTGAAGCCAATACATAGTATAAGATGGTAAAGCGGTGGGTGTGTACATATTCTTAAGAGACACCTGCTATTTAAAGACACAAAAAAAGCTGAGGAGAATGAAAACAAGAATGTTTTGCTGCTGTGCTGCAGATCTGTCTTAAACTAGACAGAACAATTCTAACTTTGCAGTAAACACAAAATAACTAAACCATCAACTATGTTGTTCAGACAAAACATTGCATAGTAAGAGCAACACCAATCTCTGAGTTATACCATGGATCTAACCTCCTCTGATTCACTGCCTTCTTCTTTAGAGGAGCCATTGTGTCTAACGTACATATAGAGAAGCTGCAGCATCATCTACAAGACAATCAACCTGTTCATAAGGATTAAGGTGACTGTTCTCTTCTGTGTAGCTATAAGACAGGCACAAGATGATGGAATCATCTGCTTGACAACAGCAAGCTGATAAACATCTTCTATAGCAAAATTTCTTTCCAGCTGCTGCAAGGTCAATTATGGTAAATTCAAAAGTTAATAAGAAATGGTCAGATAACAGAGGGTTTTGGGGAAGGACTATTAAATTATCAATTTCAACCCCATATGTTAGGACAAGATCGAGGGTATGATTAAAACAATGAGCAGCCAGGGAGCCCACACACCTTCAGTTCCAGGAGGGCAGGTGTTGCGACCCAAGCTGCCCACACAGAGCCCCCAGGCAGAGCTGCAGCAGCCACAGAGACAGCACCCAAGGTCAGAGTGGGCCACCGTGAGTCAACGCTGTCCGCCCCATGAGAACCAGGGGCAAACACTCCCCCCGGTGGGAGGGTCGGCCTGAAAGAGTGGAGCCCGAGGACCCACGGTTCATGGGGAGCCCGCCAGGAGATGCTCCCGCGCCCAGAGTGGGGCCCACCCCCAGTCCACCACCCCCACATGAGCGGAGCGGGGCCTACCCCATCGACTCGACCTCATCCCCTGGCACCACACCGGGCCTGCAGCACAAGGCCAGCAATTGGTGGTGGTCAGCAGAAAAGAGACCACCCAGGCAGACGATCAACGTACCCCTGGCGGAAAACCGGACCCCCCACACTCCAACCGCACCACACGCATACAAACTCACACAAACACAGACGCATACACCCACCCACACGTACAACACACATCATCACATCAACACACATACACCATAAACTCTCTCACAGCAAACTAGTCAATCATACGTGAACCAATGCACTCTGTGCTAAGAACTAAGTCAGATATTAACGTTGAGCTGGAGGACAGTAAACAATATAAAACACAACTGGCTTCTGGATTTTACAGTCTGGGTGAGAAAGGCTCAGAGTGAGGCTCTCAAATGAGTTATAACTATGTTTAGGTTTAGGAGTAATTAATAAGTCTGAGTTATAAATTGATCCTACTCCTCCACCTCTACCTGTACTTCTAGGAACATGATAGTTGATGTGACTCATTGTAGGTGACTAATATAAACTTCCATATCCATCCTGCTGCAGTCAGGTTATAGTGAGACAGAACAGATCTCTTTGATGGTCACTTACCAAGTCACCTATTAACAAGGATTTAGATGATAGAGATCTGCTATTTAATAAACCACACTTTATTAGCTTACTGTTACTCTGTCTTTGTCTGTCAGAGGAACTGTTTTGATTAAATTCTGGTGCTCTTTGATTTGTTTGTGACTTATATAGTTTAGGTGGTCGGGGAGCAGACACTTCTACTTCTGCCTCTCGAGGAGTGCAGACGTGTTTTCTCTCTGCACTCACTCTACTTTTGCTTGCAGTGTCCTTGTCCTGTCTCTTATGAGCACCCTAATCTGCTATTCTGGAATAACATTTTTGAACATGGAGCTAAGCAACTGGTCACTTAGCACATTGAACAAAATGTTCTCACAAAAAAAAGAATCTCCGGAAGAACCACTGCCCCTTGGGGACTCTTGCCTCTGGCTACGTGTGTGTGTCTGGAGCCTCTGTCCATCGAGGATGCAGAGGATCTATTAATATTTTGGACTTTATAACAGGGCTACTCGTGATTGGCGTTGGTTGTGCCCTGCTTTATCGGAAGATTGGAAAGTCTTATTGGCGTGTCCACCGGCTGTGGAGCTACAAACGCCGTTGGGGGCCATGGTTACTCGGCTGACAGAGTTACACCAGAGGATGGCCGGGATGGAGAGACTGATTAGTAACATCTCAGCCTGTTCGGATGCCCGCATTGCAGGACTGACTAATAAGATCTCAGCCCGTTCGAAGGAAGACAAGAGACTGAGGGATAACATCTGCAGACAGACACTTGGTGAAAATGGTGACAGCCTTGTTTGACAGGCTTGAGGATGGCTTGAGGTCATGGGTGACCCATGGTCCCACAAGAGGCGATGAAGCCCTGAGTTCTGACCAATTGGAGTATTGATCTAGACAAATTAGTCGTGGATTTTCAAACTGTATTAGAATCGGCTGTATATTATTCTGTCCCTTCTCCCTCACCCCTCCCTATCTAGCTCACCAGCTGTGCCGCTATCTATCCTCTTTTCCTTGTTCTGGCTCCCTTCAAGGACAACTGTTGGACTGGCATGTAAACATCTTGGTCGGCCTCGGTCAACACTTCACTACACTGATGGAGATAACCCCCCCAACCACACACACCTTACAGCCTTACTGTCTGCTCTCCGACCTTACCTATCTGTCCTGATGTACCAAAAAAAAAATTGCAGCAAGGTTTCCACTTGTACTGTGTGCCACTGTAGGTGCGTGTGTTTTTGGCTTTGTATTGTTTTGTACTGGAACTTGCTTCCACTGTCGGACTAGCGCCAGACAAGCTGGCTGCTGATGGAATTGTCCCGTGGGAAATAATAATAAAGGCTTATTTAAACATAGAACACAGTCTCTAAGCGATAACTAAGACTAAGAGTGGGTGGCCGCTGTAGAGAACATGCAGAGAGGAGTGTAAGACTGCAACTCTGCATCCCATGCATCACATTGGGGAGGGGTCCAGAGAAAACTATGGAGTCTGACATTGTTTTGGCCAACGAACACATCAACTCAATGTTAATTTTGGTGACTTCCAATTTGCGTAACCAGGCATCCTTCATTATTCTCTTACGTACTTACGCTTATCCTTAAACAGGAGCTTGAGATAAGACTCATTGCGCGCTCTGGCCCCAGACAAACACTTAACTAGCTAAAGGGGCCTGGCTAGCTGGCCTGTTTTTTAAGGTGCGTAGCCGAGACTATAAGTCTAACAATCTTGCCTCCAAACCTGCAAGTAGTGTACACTTATTACTGATACAATTACCATCACTAAAGGAGGCAGAGGAGAAGCTAAACATAAGACACACCGAGCATCGAACAGAGCGAGAAGGCGAGGAACAGGGGGAAGCCATAGCAGGAAAGTAAGCTAGGTGCTACGCTAGCAGAAAAAACACTAGATAACAGTGACGATTAGTGGGATGTTTAATGAAAAAAAAAGATGCTTGAGTATTACAAGCTTGTTTTGCAGTCACTACCAGATATATTTATAGAAGTGACGAGACGAAGTGACCCGAAGGGATGCGACACACTTTCGAAGGGACACGATTCAACACAATTATTCATTATTTTATTACTTTTCTTTAATACAGTATATATTTTTTAGGTGATTACTTTTTTGATGGCTCTTTCTGTCCTGCGCCTCCATCCCCTATTAGGCTGATATTATTGATATTCATAATGGAAAACAATAAAGACAGGTCATCAATCAACTGGAATATATTATCGTTATATACTCTACCTGAAAATCCATTACAATATGGCAAAATATGTGTGGTATTACTGTAGTACCATATAAAAAGAAGTTGGAGAGTGCATATAACCTAACTCTAACCCTATGATATAAGATAAACGTATCATAATGTTCACTTGTTTATGAGAACCTGGCAAAA
Source organism: Betta splendens (assembly GCF_900634795.4). Taxonomy (NCBI): domain Eukaryota; kingdom Metazoa; phylum Chordata; class Actinopteri; order Anabantiformes; family Osphronemidae; genus Betta; species Betta splendens. The sequence goes on along the minus strand of NC_040885.2, from coordinate 4,078,605 downwards.
GAGTAAGAGTAAGCAGACGCATCTATGTAATTATAGAGTTTTTATTTTAGGGCCAGCAGATGAGTTATCTACAAAGGTAGCACAAATATTTTCTGTTGTAACCCAGCACCATGAAATCGGTTTACTGTGATTTTACAACAACATAACTCAGTTTTATTACAGAATATATTCATGAACTTAGCATGTTTTCTAGTTTCTGTTCTGTGTCTGTTGTTCAGGGCCAGTCGCAGCACTTGCAGGAGTCCCAGAAGATAAGGCCAGACTGGCAACGATGCAGATAGGTGTTTCCTAAAAAGCACTGGAAGTAGGTGGTCTTATCAGCTGAGTTCTCATAGAGGCCATCAGGGCGGCCACGGCAAAAGTCTGCCGAAGGATCTCTGGTAGTGGTGGGGCCTGGAGTGGTGGTAGGTTTCGGGGGGAAGCCTGCCGAGTTAGAGGTAGATAAAGAAATGTTACAAATACAAAAGAGGCAAATTCCTCACATGGCAACACTACACTATCTAACACACTACATTGGCTGGTATTTACCCATGGACATCCTGAGGTGGTTGACAAGAGGGTATGCTCCAGCTGAGCAGAAAGATCCACTGAAGTCATCCATGTCCAGAGTCCACACATGAGCACCTCCAAGGTTTTTGGCTGTCATCCACTGGACCTACACATGACCACATTAGTAACAAAGGTAAGGAGTCAAATTAGGGTCAAATTAGATTTGTGCACGCGTAAACCGATCTGTGCATCCGTCACGAGACTAACAGCACACTTCATAGCTACGTCATGTCTGTCTGATCATTAAATGTAATTAAAGTCATCAGTCAGTGGACTAGCATGTTGCTGTGTACTGCTTGTGGAGCTTCCAGGATCTGCTGTGCCACGTCAAAGGACTGCAACAACGTCCTTGTTCATTAGCCAATCAGAGCGTCGAGGTATATTAAGGCCACGTTATTTTATTTGTAAATTTAGCCATGATTTGTGTGTAATTTTAACGCCCCAAATTATAAGTGTAAGCATGGTATAGCCCCACTAAGTCTACAAGTACAAATCTGGTTACGCACGCACAGATTAGTGATGTGTCGTTCGTGAATGATTCGTTCAATATGAACAAATCTTTTATATGACTCGAGAGGAATGAGTCCTCGGTGAACGATTCGTTCAGTTCCATGCAGTACCTTCTCTCGCCACATGGCAGCACCTGCTGAAGCTCTCGGACAGGAAATAGAAATGATTCATTCAGGACTTAATCAACTGAGCAACCTTTTCTTTTGTCACGTGACAGCCGAGCCGCGCAGGCTCTGTGGCGAGCAGCAAGGGCACCAGTTTGTTCCTATGGATCCTTACGGAACATGTGTTCTTTTGTCACCTGACAGCCGACATACAGTGTTTCTTCATGGAATCATAATTAATTAGTGGTCTTTGATTCTTGTAGATGTATGTATTTAATGTAAAGTGTATTTGTACAGTAAATCAATATTTTCAAACATTATATCAGCATGTTGATTTTGTTGTCCTGTATAATCTGCCACAATTATAAGATGTAATAATTGTCAAAATAAGTTTTACGTTCACTACCAGCCGTCACGTAAAAGGCAGCTCGGGCTGTGTGGTTTAGTTCTAGTTCATCGTTCATCATTCACTAAAGATGGAAAGTTTGGTTCTTTAAACTGACTTCAAGCTTTAACTCTCTTTCAGTAAAGTGATTGAATCATTTCCAGTCAGTCATTCATTTAGTTCATTTACAGCCGGCGGCGCTATAGCCCTTTCGTGGTAGTTGTAAAATTGGCGCGGTTCTCAAACACTATATACTAAAAACAACATGGTTTGCTTCAGCGGACAAATTATAATCACAAAATGCCACAAGAAATTCAAACCATGTGAAAACCTAGCAAATATGCACCACATTAACATGACTTATGTCCTGCATCTTCCCTGCCATTGTTGTTTAACAGTGCAACAGTCACATGATGAAGGAACGAACAAGCAAATCATCCATAAAGATCCGTATGAACGAGTCAGGAAAGAACTGGATCGGTTTATGCACGCACAAATCTAATCTGACCCAAATTTGACTCTATACAAGGTCATTAAATTAAATTTGTAATCTGTAATATCTGCCCAGAGCTTCACAAGAACATACAGATGGAGCGGCAAACTTTAGCTGCCTCGCTCCTGCTGGATTTTACACTGATCTTTAATGAAATTACCATGACTTAGGTACCATTCCACCAAGCCCCCATACACCACAATAACCCCCACTGTTGCGAGAACAAGGCTCTGTTGGAATGCTACTACTCAAGTACATACATTTACATGCAAAGAATGTGCGGTGAATGGGAACGGAGAAACCCACATTCAGGGCTGACGGCGAAGCAACAAGTAGCTCAGTGTTCCAACATCCAAAAACGGCAACTGCTATCACAACTTGAGATTGACGAGATACAACACAAATGCTACGGTAAGGGGGAGCCAGGACGCCAGGTAAGAGGGGGGATTTCACCATCTCAACCGGAAATTGGGTACTAAGCCCCAATGAGCACAGATACGCTGAGCCATGAGAAACAATAAACACAATGGGAATGAAGGTTGGAGGCAAAATTCAAGGCAGCTCGTAGGGAAGTGAGCCAAATGACAGAGGCCCAGAGAGGTGCAATGAAAAGACCAATGCCCAAGAGCTACAGCCAGATGCCCATACCTGAAGCACTCGAAACTGCCAAGCAAAGGCTACAAGCCTTGGCAAGCCGCCTAAAGAGATACACCAGAGACAACGAAGCCAGATGAATAAACCGGCTTTTTGCAACACAACCTGCGAAAGTGTACTCTCAATGGCAGGGTAATAACAGCAGAGCAGACCCACCAAGGCTGGAAACTGAACAGTACTGGAAAGGTATATGGGAGAGGGAGGCGTCACACAACAGCGATGCACAGTGGCTGGTGGATCTGAGGGAAGACCACAGCAACCTCCCTGAACAGAATCCAGTGACTATCACAGTGGCAGACATCCAACAAAGAGTCTCAGGTATGAAAACCTGGACAGCACCCGGCCCTGACAAGATCCATGCCTACTGGCTAAGAAAGGCTCACTTCAATCCATGAGCGCCTGGCAGCACAAATGAACCAGCTGCTAAGGGATGGGACTCATCCTAAATGGCTAACCACAGGGCAAACGATCCTGATAATGAAGGATCCCTCAAAGGGTACAGTCCCATCCAACTACCGGACAATAACCTACCTCCCCACAACATGGAAGCTCATGTCAGGCATCATCGCAGCTAAGATAAGTGGGCACATGGGTCAATACATGAGCGAAGCACAGAAGGGCATTGGTAAGGAGCCAAACACCAACTCCTGGTTAACAGAACAGTCGCCCAAGACTGCAGAGTGTGACACACCAACCTGTGCACAGCCTGGATCGACTTCAAGAAAGCCTATGACTCAATGCCACACACATGGATCACTGAATGCTTGGAGCTGTACAACATCAACAGAACTTTAAGGGCCGTCATTGCAAACTCGATGAGGTTGTGGAGAACCACCCTTGAAGCCAATGGGAAGCCACTTGGCCATGTATCCTTAAAATGTGGCATATAATAAGGAGATGCACTGTCCCCATTGCTGTTCTGCATAGGTCTGAACCCCCTCAGCCAAATAATAAACAAGACTGGCTATGGATACCGACTCCGGAACTCCCAGAAGGGGTCTCACTCCCAGAAGAAACAATAGCAGACATTGAGGACAATTACAAGTATCTTGGAATACCACAGGTGAATGGCAACCTTGAACAGGCAACAAGTAATGGGGCAACAGCCAAATACCTCCAACAAGTAAGGCAAGTCTTTAGAAGCCAGCTCAATGGCAAGAACAAATCCCGGGCAATAAACAGCTAAGCCCTGCCAGAGATCAGATACCCTGTGGGAATAATAAGATGGCCAAAGGAAGAGATACAGACCACAGATTTTAAGACACGAAAGCTACTCACCATGCATGGAGGGTTCCACCCCAAATCCAGCACCCTGAGACTGTACGCTAGCCGCAAGGAAGGAGACTGAGGACTAGTGAGCCTGAGAGCCACTATCCGGGATGAAACATCCAAGATCCATAAGTACATCAAGGATAAGGCCCTGACAGATGACGTGCTGAGTGAATGTCTCAGGCAGTGGAGAACAGAGGATGAGATGCTGGAAGAAGGACCATCATGGGAGGACAAGCCCTTGCACGGGATATACCACTGGAATATAACTGAAGTGGCAGATCTCAACAAATCCTACCAATGGCTAGAAAAAGGGCTGGGCTGAAGGACAGCACAGAGGCACTCATCCTGGCTGCACAGGAGCAGGCCCTGAGCACCAGAGCCATAGAGGCCCGGATCTACCACACCAGACAAGACCCAAGGTGTAGACTGTGCAAAGAGGCCCCAGAGACGGTCCAGCACATAACTGCAGGGTGTAAGATGCTGGCAGGCAAAGCATACATGGAACGCCATAACCAAGTGGCTGGCATAGTATACAGGAACATCTGCGCGGAGTATGGACTGGAAACCCCAAGGTCAAAGTGGGAAACACCTCCCAAGGTGGTAGAGAACGAGCGAGCCAAGATCCTGTGGGACTTCCAGATCCAGACTGACAGAATGGTAATGGCGAACCAACCAGACATTGTGGTGGTGGATAAAGAGCAGAGGAAAGCCAAAGTGGTGGATGTGGCAATACCAAGCGATGGCAACATCAGGAAAAAGGAACATGAGAAGCTAGAGAAATACCAAGGGCTCAGAGAAGAACTGGAGAAGGCTTGGAAGGTGAAGGCCACAGTGGTGCCTGTGGTGATCGGAGCACTTGGGGCAGTGACCCCCAAACTGGAGGAGTGGCTACAACAGATCCCTGGAAAAACATCCAACATCTCAGTCCAGAAAAGTGCAGTCCTAGGAACAGCAAGGATACTGCGCAGAACCCTCAAGCTCCCTGGCCTCTGGTAGAGGACCCGAGCTTGGAAAGTGGATGAGACCATTCAGTCAACATCCACATGGATATTTTATTTGTCCTAATTATACTAACTATTACTGTATGGTAATGATTAGCACTAGAATTACTGGTAATTTTTCTCAGCCAGCCAGGAATAAATGACAACAGACAAAGACCAAAAGCTTCCTCAGTCTGAAGGAAGTTCCATATTATCCACAAGTTTGGCTTCACGTCACACTTGCAAAGAACTGGCTCGTTACGTGAACAAAAGACACAAGGTGTGTGAGTAGGTGTGATGAACACTCCCCCAAGAAGGAGACCAGACTGAAAGAGTTGACATGACTCAACTTCCACACAACTTCACCTGAGTCATGAAAACCAGATATATTTGTTAACTGCTTAACAAAAAAATTCTTCATAGTTCCATAACTTTAAAGGTTCCACTCAAATCAAGGCTTTGTTAACATAATGCTGTATGAAGGAATTTAGTGTCTGTCTATACAGTAGGTCACCCTCAGAGGACCAACAGCCTAGTGGTTAAGGCACAGAAGCTCCCAACTAAAGACTCCTGGTGTAAACTTGCCTCAGGTGTCTTATGTTTACCACACAAATTCAAGTGACACAAAATACAGAGATCTGCGCACCCCATTTTCTGTTGACAAGGCAAAAAGAATCAGACAAGGCAAAGCACATCAGTGCCTCAAGAATGGACAGACACTGGGCCTGGTTGTACAGCAGGAAATCAGCATCATCATCCACCATATCCAGTAATAAATGGACATGTGAATACATGAGTTATGAGTTATGGCAGCTGATATTCTTTCAGTTTTGTGTTTAATCACCTTTACTGCCGAATGTTACCACAGTCGGCTGTAGTGAAGTCTCAATAATTTTCAAGTTAACTCACACACTTTTCTTCAAGTATAAACTTTACCAAAAGTACAGGAACCTTTACCATGTAAAAAGTGCAGGAACCTTTACCATGAGTAAAGTTAGGCATTATCCTCTATTTACAATAGGCTTCACTTCACACCTGTAAAGAACTGGCTCATCAGTTGAACAAAGGACTGTGAGAATGTGTGAAGACCACGTCCCCCATGAAGGACATATAATGTAAAAGCTCCTTAAGAAACATTTCTACTCTAAAAGAAAGTACCCAACTTTCAGACAACCTGGTTTAGAAAATGTTTATAAAATCTGTAAATTAAACTTGTTAAAAAGAAAGTTTTAATTTTATAGCTCCAGGATTTAAAAGTTTCTTATATTAAACCACCAACTAACAAAAACAGTTTGTTTAAAAAGCTGTGAGTATGAAGTTGTGTGCTTTAACCACTAGGGTCTTTGAAGTGATGGTTATCTGAAGAATCTTCTGTTTAAGTAGTTCGCAAATGTATCTGGTTACATCACATCAGGTAACAGTACTGCAGGACTCTGATGCTTTGGGGAGAAGGGGGTGGTTTGAAACCAGTCTAACTAGTGCTGTGGATTGGTCGTTCTGTCTGAAAATAGGCTCTCTATTGTTATGTTCATCTAAGCTTGATTAGAAGATTCAAATGCTCATTTTCTGAAATCTGAAGCAGGCAGACTGACACACATTACATCCAAGTGAATATGGCTGAATATATAGAATGAGAATTTAAGAATTTCATTAGGTACATTAGTAAAGTCCAATTCAACCTAATATATCCAGTAACTGATAAACCTCTAGAAGGTAGTTTGGCAGCTGTGGCAGCGTGAGCTGCCTATGCTCATCTATGATTAAAAAGAGTAAGTATAACATTCAACTCTGACATGAAGTCAACTTACAAGTTTTCTCAACTTTTTAGTTGATTGTTTAGACAGACTACTGTCTGTCTGTCTGTTTGTCTGTCTGCGTTAGCAAACAGTGTAGAACTGACATTATCATATCTATGTCCCTTTTCTCAGAACTGTGCCTATACTTAAATCTACAGGTCAGATACTAAAGCTCCACTTTTTGGTTTTACCCTGGAATTGCGTCTTTGGTGCTAAAATGGGGGTGGCCTCATTAACATTTTTAACACCTTCCCCAGACAGACCAAGGAGGGGAGCTGCTGACAGTCGGCTCGTGAGGGTGTGATCAGCATTACCAGGTGGCCTGGTAGCGTAGTTGGTAATGGTTCGCCTTCGGAAGGTAAAGGTCCACGGTTCGATCCCTGCACACGGAATCAGGTGTGACCATGAGCAAGTCACTTTACACAAGCTCCTCGAGCGCCGTTCACTATGGCAGCTCACCCCGCCCGCGGGTATGGGTCAAATGCAGAGAACAAATTTCCCCACTGTGGGACTAATAAGGGTTAATTTCTTTCTTTCTTTCTTTCTTCATTAGAAAGGGCACTGACAGTCGATTGAAATCAGCGAAAACGAAAATAATAGATCTCTTACCTTGGAAGAGAAGCTGCGCTGGTCGTCATATCCCACCCAGGAACTGGCATAGGTGGCATATGGAACTGTCTGTTCAGAGATCCACTCAACAGTGGCACTGGGGAGGAAGGCACACACCTGGTAACACAGAAACATAAAATATTAGACAGACCATGTGATGTTGGTACTGTAAATCACTTTATTTTACTCTGTCCATGGTGTTTTGCCATTCATTTGCCATCATTTTTCCAGATGCACCAAGAGTTCGTGTGGGTGGTCAGCATATTAATGAATGTTGAATTTATGGACCTTTTTATGTATTATGTGTAATAATGTACTGTAAATCTATGGAGGATAACTTTGTTTTTTGGGCTTTATGCACTCAGATTGTTAGGTTAAGCTTTTTTGATAAAAGACATTCTCCTTGTCCAGATCCTAAAAATTTGTTCTGTGGGAGTGAAATTCTGGTCAGTGCTTTCTCACGATAGATGTCAATCAGGAAAGATCCTGTAAAGGTGTGGTGCTTGTTGGTGTGGTTGGTTTTCAGCGGCCTCTTAGTACTTGACTGTTGCATGTATTCATGAAACCAACAATTTGAATGCATGAAACCCAAAAGAAATCTGTTGAAACTGGCCTTTTATCCCTCCAGGGGCAGACAAAAACGAAGGTTTTTCCGTAGGTTAGATGAAGATGGGAGGTTATTAAACAGAAGAGGTAGAAGGAAACAGAGGAGCTCAGTGTATGAAATAAGTCCCCCAGCAGTCTATGTCTATTGCAGCTTAACTAAGAGATGGTTCCTGTGACTAACAATCATTGCCAGTGACCTGAACCATCTCTAACTATAAGCTTTATCAAAGTGAAAGGTTTTAAGCCTGATCTTAAAGATGGAAAGCATGTCAGCTTCTCGAACCTGAAGAGGAAGCTGGTTCCAGAGGAGAGGAGCTTGGTAGCTAAAAGCTCTGCCTCCTGTTCTACATTTAAAGTCTCTAGGAACCACCAGCAGCCCAGCGCTCTGAGAACGAAGCGTTCTGATGGGAGCATAAGAAACTATAAGGTAAGATTAGAAGATAAGAAAGAGCTTTATCACTGAGTACTTTGTAGGTGAGTAGGAGAATTTTAAAATCTATCCTACATTTTACAGGTAGCCAGTGCAGAGAAGCTAATGTAGGAGAAATGTGATCTCTCTTTTTAAGTCCTGTCAGAACTCTGGCCGCAGCAGTTTTGAATAAGCTGTAGGCTTTTTAAGGAGCTGTTAGGACATCCTATGAGTAAGCAGTTACAGTAGTCCAGCCTAGAGGTAACAAATGCATGGATCAGTTCCTCTGCATCGCTCTGAGAGAGGATGCTTCTGATTTTAGCTATATTTCTAAGATGAAAGTAGGCGGTTCTGGAGATTTGTTTAATGTATGATGTAAAAGAGAGATCCTGGTCAAAGATGACACCAAGGTTCCTCACAGTAGAATCTGAGGCTAATGTTATGCCATCCAGGGTGGCTATCTGACTCAATAGTGTCTCTCTCAGATTTTTAGGCCCAACAATAAGAAGTTTTATCTGAATTTAGTTGTAGGAAGTTTTGGGACATCCAGGATTTGATGTCTTTTAAACAACCCTGAATTTTGACTAGTTGGTCTGTATCATTTGGTACCAAGGACATATGAAGCTGAGTATCATCTGCATAACAATGAAAATTAAAAGAATGCTTCCTAATAATCTCACCTAGAGAGGACATGTATAGGCTAAACAAAATTGGACTAAGCACGATTTTTTCCAGAATCTTGGAAATAAAGGGTAAATTTGAAATGGGCCTATAGTTGGCTAGTTGTCCAGGGTCAAGGGTTGGTTTTTTCAATAGAGGTTTGACCACAGCCTCCTTAAAAGCCTGTGGTACATGGCCTAAATGTAAAGATTGGTTGATTTGATTTAATATGGATGAACTGATTAAAGGTAGAACTTCTTTGAGTAATCTGGTTGGGATTGGATCTAAAAGACAAGTGGACGACTTGGAAGAGGTGATTATTGATGTTAACTCCATATGAGTTATGGGGAAGAAGCTGTCTAGGTAAGACAGAGGATTCGGTAAATTTAAAGTTGATGTATCTAGAGAGTTCTTTCTGTAATTTGGGGGAAGTCGCTCCTGAATGTCTTCTCTAATGGTGATAATTTTATTAGTAAAGTAGTTCATAAAGTCATTGCTGTTGAGATTTAAGGGGATAGTAGACTCAACACAGCTATGACTCTTAGTCAGCCTGGCTACAGTGCTGAAAAGAAACCTGGGGTTGTTTTTATTTTCCTCAATTAAGGAGGAATAATATGTAGAAGCACAAAGGGCTTTTTTATATATTATTAGACTGTCCTTCCATGCAATGCAGTTTATATTTATTTTGTTGGAACGCCACTGACTTTCTAGTTGTCTGGTCCTGTGCTTTAGACTGCGGATCTCTGAGTTATACCATGGAGCTAACCTCCTCTGATTCACTGTCTTCTTCTTCAGAAGAGCCACTGTGTCTAACATTGTCTGTAGAGAAGCTGCAGCATCATCTACAAAACAGTCAACCTGTTCATAAGGATTAAGGTGACTGTTCTCATCTGTATATCTACAAGACATTGAGGCAAAAGATGATGGAATCATATGCTTGAATCTGGCAACAGCGTTGTCAGATAAACATCTGCTATATTAACATTTCTTTCCAGCTGCTGTAAGGTCAATTATGCTAAATTCAAAAGTTAATAAGAAATGGTCAGATAACAGAGGGTTTTGGGGAAGATCGAGGGTATGATTAAAACAATGAGTGGGTTTATTTACACGCTGAGTCTAACCAATAGTATCTATTAATGAGTTAAAAGCAATGCGAAGACCGTTGCTTTTAACATCTACATGAATGTTAAAGTCTCTCACTACAATGATTTTATCTGTGCTACAATACAAAACACAACTGGCTTCTCAGTTTTAGAGTTTGGGTGAGAAAGTCTCAGAGTGAGGCTCTCAAATGAGTTATAACTATGTTTAGGTTTAGAAGTAATTAATAAATCTGAGTTATAAATTTCTGCTACTCCTCCACCTCTACCTGTACTTCTAGGAACATGATAGTTGATGTGACTCATTCATTTTTTTTAATTCTGATAAGTCACTCCTCTTTGATTTGTGTGTGACTTGTATAGTTTAGGTGGTTGGGGAGCAGACACAGTCTCTATGCGATAACTAAGACTAAGAGTGGGTGGCGGCTGTAGAGAACATGCAGAGAGGCTAAGCAACATGGGCATGTTACTAGAGAGGCTCCGTTCAATGTGGGATGGAAGCCGAGAAACGCAGAGGACTGGCATTTTTAAATTGGACTGTGGCCACAATTTTCATTTTTATTTTTGTCAAAGCCGTTATGATTTAGCTGTAGCAACCCTGTTAAGCACGGGTGCAAATCAGCTTTGCAACTGATTGAGCTGATCTGTAGAGGTTCCTGCCTTTGTAGAACCATCTTCATGACAGAGTAGATAAGACTAATTGAACTCAGTCAAGTCAAACTCCTACTGCTCAGTGTCCACAGCAGCTCTAAATTCAGCTTTTGTTAAACTAAACTAAACTAAACTAAACTAAACTAAACTAAACTAAACTAAACTAAACTAAACTAAACTAAACTAAACTAAACTAAATGATCTTTGTAATATAGGTATATTTAGCTATACGTGTCCATCTAACGCTTTGCAGTCAGTCTACCACTTAGTCCTTCCCAGCTATCTATGAGAAAGGTAGGGCTCTTTCAGGCATTTTAAAAATGTTCAGCTTTTTTAAGGATTTAATCCAGCAATATATGCAAATTTATAGCACAATGCCTTGTGGGTAATGCACCATAACAGAAACTGGTTTAAATAGGAGTGACCCTTGCAATGATTGGTTAGTGACTTTTGCATTAGACTTTTCTCATTTACATCAGATTTGCACCTTAAAATCTGTTTTAAATATCAGCTTTTTGTTGGGTTCACACCTTTGAGACTGTTGCAACATTCTAGTCTTCGTTTAATAAAATAAATAAGAAGCAAGAACTAGGCTAATTGACTAACTGTGTAGCTAATTCCTATGCTAAACTACAGGTGAGAATGCGTGTGTCCCGTACACTGCGCGATCCCAGATATTTCAGTGCAGGTGGAGAAACAAAAAAGGGTGTTCCCTTGCAAAGCTCAGGGCAGGAATAATCCCCCTGGGCTGCTACAATATGTCAAAACTACCAAGCATTTCTCTCCATTTGGAGAAAGCTTTTTAGCTACGTCCTCTGTTTATAATGTCCTGCGGCTCAATGGCTTAAGTTCCTGACTTTGGTGTGGGGGATCCAGGTTCGACTCCTGTCTAAGACATGTTTATGCAACAACATCATGATTAGATATGCAAATTTTCTAGATAAGTTGAGTTGATAATGTATCAGCAATGTTTAACTATACGATGCGAAAGATAGATTCATTTATGCTTCCTCCTTAGCCTACAGCTAAGTTTAAACCAGCTCTTCAGATATATACAGCTTTACATTCAATTCATCAGCTACTTTCAGCAATTCTTCAGCAATACATTCAGCATGGAAGCATTCACTGCACATTTTCCTTTGCAAATGCTTTTTTCGAGTTAGTTACTGTTGTGCACTTGTCATTAAGTGTAATCTACTTAAAACTTAAGGGGTCTTGTAAAGATCTTGTAAAAGATAAGAGCAAAATGTACTTGTTTTAAACTTTAATGATAAGAGACAACTTTGCATTACATATAACTCCTGTTTAAAATGTTCATGAGGCAAAGATATTTATCAAACTCATGTAAATTTAAGGTATTTCATACAGTTCAGTGTTCAATGTTATCTGACTCCCCAGATATGAGTTGTTGTTTAAGAGTTGTTCACATCTGCCTGAGCGGCTTATATTTGGTTACACTGCCATTTGAAAAATAAAGAGAATTGTGACGATGAAAATTGTTACATAATTGTGTACATTTGCATGTAACTTTTTTGGTTAAAAAACATCAGAAGGATCTACTGGCCCCCAGGCATCTTCACTTTATCAAATCTGGCCCTTTGTGCAAAAAGTTTGGACACCCCTGTCCTAGAGTCTTTAAATATAGAATGGGAGGCAGAACCTTTAGCTACCAAGCTCCTCTCCTGTGAAACCAGCTCCCTGTTCAGGTTTGAGAAGCTGACATATTCTTCACCCTTAAGATCAGGCTTAAAACCTCCCTTTTTGATAATGCTTATAGTTAGAGATGATTCAGGTAACTGGCAATGATTGTTAGTCACAGGAACCATCTCCTAGTTAAGCTGCAATAGACTGCTGGGGGACTTAATTTATACACTGAGCTCCTCTGTTTTCTTCTAACTCTTCTATCCAATAACCTTCTACCATTATTTCATGTTTAACTAACCTTGTCTCTTCCTTTACAGGAGTTGCGCTTCTCCCCCCTCTCTTTCTCCCACTCTGTCCTCACCTACAGGTATGTTGAACTCAGAGCTATGAGTGTGATGGGCAGCTGCGAATCGAACCACCCTGCCTGTATCCAGTTCCTAGTCTAACCATCCTGCCTGTGCTCTGTTGTTGCTTGTTTGTTGCTGCTGTGCTTTTCTCTCTCTGTCTATCCTCTCACCCCAATCGGTCGAGGCAGTTGGCCGCCCACATTCAGCCTAGTTATGCTGGAGGTTTCTTCCTCGTTGGAGAGGGAGTTTTTCCTCTCCACTGATGCTGTTAAATTGTAATTATTACAATTAAAGGCTTGCTGTATGTGGGATTTGTTGGGTTTAGTTATGTAAGGTCTTAAACCTTACCTTGTAAAGTGCCTTGAGATGACTTTGTTGTGATTTGGCGCTATATAAATAAAATTGAATTGAATTAAACTGAAGGCTCCAAGCACCCGGGACTGAGCCATATCTCCAAGGTTACAGTGTATCACATACATGGCTGCAATAGTCTGGTGGAGATATATACACAACTTTGTGACGCCTAGTGGTCGAAACACTTGTGTTCCGATCTTTTTTCTTTTGCCCATTGCAGGAAAAAATATGCATTAGTATAGTCGATGATGCTCCTGTAATCGTGGCACCACAAATGTACTCCAGTGAGAACGTTTTAAACGTTTTATATGCATGGAAAATTTGATGTTATTACGAACAGCTGTAAACACAGTCCCAGCAAATATAAATATGCTTCACTGTACCTCATAGTAGGACCAGAAGCCAGCTGTGCGAGTATAGGGACCAGCTTCTGCAGGGCCATTAGCTGGTGCTCCAAGGCCGGAATTACCAGTGGAAAGACGGAAGGTGCGTCCGTACGTGGGAAAACCCAGCAACAGCTTCTCAGGTTGCGCTCCCAGAGCCATCCAGTGGGACACAGCAGAGTTCTTATAACAAAGGCAAAATAAAGAAAATTTATAAAGAAAATTCCGTATTTAACGGCAATTTAATATTTAAATAAATAATAATTTGCAGGCCTTACTGTAAAGACTTATATACTGTTTATTATACTCACAAATTGAGCCCCTGAACATACACTAATGAAATAAAAGTTTACAGTCTCCACTGTGATTATATTCTGATTACCTTAATTCAAATCCACTGTGCTAAAGTATGAACACAGAATCATCAATCGATTTTGCAACTGTCCAAATACCTCTCGACTTACACAACATGTGAAAAAGCAAAATTGTTTATACTGTATAAACTAGATAGATGATGCAAACCTGGATACAATGCTATTTAGGTAGACATACCATACGTACCAGCCACAGGAGCAGCAGGTTAACGCTTTATTTGTATGCCGTACAGTACAGCTACAAAAAAGTTAAATGTATGAAATTCAGCTTTAAGCATTTCTGAAAAACTCATTTTGTATTGATCCTTAATTTAATCACACCACTGAAATTCACCTGCACTGAATAAATACTGTAGTCACACTAAGGCATAATGTCAGAAATGTCAGAAAATGAAGGTAGTTTGTACAGGTTTGTGTCTTACTATATTGTGCTGAATGTGTGAGCCAGAGTCCAAAGCGCTGGGGTACAGTGGGCTGTTGTGTCCAGTCACTGCTTCCCAGGATCCGTGGAAGTCATAGGTTAACAGGTTGATGAAGTCCAAAAAACTGTTCATATTAAAAAAAAAGTTCATATTACAAAAAAAAAATATGTTGTTAGATCAGCAGTGGTAGAAATAGGTTAAGGAACTGAATCTACAAAGTAAACAATCAAGGTTTAACAATAATAGTATAAATTTAATAATAACTGCAAACAATAGGAACAACTGAATATTTAGTCATGTCATGTTTAAAATCCACTGTTTGTAAAGTGTTAAACCTACAGTGAAATCTTGTCCACTTCATAGGCTCTGTCAACAGAAGAAGCCAGTGCAGCGGCATTTGCCGAGAGCAGCAGCTGAGTCTTATCTCTGGCTTTGGCTTCATTCTCAAAGGCCTTGGACAGCTCCTGTAGGACGTTTGATCAAAACACACTTAGCTCAGAGCTTACTTCTACCCCCCCCAGCATGATTTTGGGAGGAATAATATCTCCCACAGCGGTTTTAGTTGTAATAACATGTTTCATGTTAAGACCAAGGATGTCATTTTCCGAACTTCACTTTCATACTCAACAAATTGCAACCTGGCCCTGTATATCTATTGGTATTGTTTTTTGTGGGAAGGGCAACTAACCATGACCAGCAGTGTGAACCTCTCCTTGTCCTCCTGGGGGCTTCCATTGTGTCCAGGATATTCCCAGTCCAGGTTCAGGCCATCAAAGTTATGCGTGCGTAAGTAGCTAATGGCTGATTTGATAAAGGCTGCACGACTCTCAGTTTTGGCAACCATGGCAATAAATCTGGAGGGATGAACAAAACAACAGTATTATCTCTTCCAAAACCCTATAGACAGCTTTGTGATTTTTGACGAATGTGTATTTAGTAAACCAAGAATGAGAAAATAATCAGATAGAATAAAAAAAACCTATAATGTTTTTACACAGAGAAGGAAGATGAAGCAAAATGTAAACTCACGGGCTTATTCCATTGACTGTGCCTCCAACTGAGAGTAGAGTCTTCAGATCAGGGTTGCTGCAAAAGTACAAATTTAACATCTTAATATTTGACTTTTATTGGATCCTCTTATAAATAGTGTTTTTTTTTCTATTCATAGCATATTTATGTAAAACAAAACCAGCAGTTAGTTAACATGGAACAGATTTTAAACTATTTCATGTTTCAGCATGAAATAGCAGCATAATATTAAAATTCTGCAAAAATTAACTTGTAGTTCAGTAAAAAGAGAGGGACTTACAATACTTCCCTCTGTGTCTACATGTATATTAAATACTTATTTTCTTACATTATATTATTGCATTTTCACTGCATAGACAGTGTCTGAAGTACATACAGCACACTAGACCAGTTCTATTTGCATTTAGCTAAAGTAATAGCTGGAAAAAAGAGAGAAACGCTCTGTTTAAACCCAGTGTGTAAACGCACACATTTTTGAGGTTGTTGAGTGTGAGGTAAAACTGCTCATCGTTGCTTTCGATGGGAACCATTTGGTTGTAGATGTTGATGGTGGCCAGATTGTAGATGACATGGGTGCACAGGAAAGGGTCGATGTGTTCAGTGGTAAACTGGCCGTTACCAGGCCTGTATTGGGCCCAGTTGGTCATATGACACACCAGCTTACTGGATGAAGCTGAAGAAAGGCAAAGTAAATGAGCAATGACACCTTGAAAAACAGACAAGGAGGAGTCAAAACCTGTAACACATAGCAAATACTTACCAATGTGCAAAATTAGCAGAATGCTCAGGACTGAAAAACAAGGAACAGCGTTTATACACTTCAAACAGCTTAACTGATTGATGTAGTATTGAATACTATGTTACATATACGTATATCAAACAGCACTGCAGATTTAAAAACTGTATAAAAACTGTATAACCTGTATAGATTAATTATAGTAATATAATAATATAATATGTACCTGTTATGAGTTTCGTCATTGTTATCTTTGAAGAAGCTCTGGAAAAACACAGAAAATGTGATTGTCTGTACTATGATTGATTATTACTTTACCCTTATTTTAGTTTTTAGGTACTTTAAGAAACCTGTCATTTTAATGCTAAACATGCCACTACCTAATAAAACCTTAATCTTAATGTGCCAGTCTGCAAGCTTGTTATATCCATAATGAAATTGTATTATTTTACCTTACTATTATATATAGTATATATATATATATATATATATATATATATATATATATATATATATATATATATATATATATATATATATATATATATAAATTATATTATGGATAAAAGAAGCTTGCAGACTGGCAGGTAAGAATACAATGAATGACTACACACACAGATACATATATAACTTTGAGATAAATACTAATATAAATCCAGGTCACAGTACCTTTGTGCAGGAGGATAGGTGCAGACTCCAGACATTGATGAAGTACGGTGAGATTTATATTTTACTTATTAATGAATAATAGCTTGTGGCAAAGTGCAGCAGATAAGACTTGGACAGGGTGGAAGTCTGGAGGTTTATCTCATTACCCCATTTCTGGAGTAGATCGAGCAAAACTTTGTAAAGAGGAACAAGTTCACTTTTCATTTTGCGGTAAATCAGCTGTTATCGGCAGCAATAATCTGATTATTTCTGCATGTATTAACCATCAGATATCAAAATTAGTGATGATAAAGTTATACACAGGGAGATTAAGCAGATGCAGGGAAAGCGAATGTCCATGAATCGAGCTTGTCCAGAGTCCTTGTTTGCACCCTGTTAAATTCTAATTCAACCACATGTGAGGTCACATGTGGTTGAATTAGTCTGCATTGGTACAACAATACAATTCAAATGTTGTCTTCCAAACTGTATATTGCAGTAATGCTGGTTAAAGTGCTACTGTTAAGAGGTTTTTCTTCCCTGAATTCTAATGCTATACAACAATTAGCAAATAGTACGTGCAATTGGACAAAGGACAAACTCTAGTTCCTGTAGTCTGACATTGGTACGAGATAAAGCCAATGTGTGCATTTACTATGGCCTTCAGATCTATCAAACACCCTGTGTGCAATGAACTTTATGAGGGTAAGAATTACTTTAGAGCTGGATAATTTTTTGATCGCATAAGTGTTTTTCTGGTTACTCAGGCTTTGTGTGATCAACCATAAAGCTTTATTACAGCAATGATTGACTCATACTATCTGAATGCTTAATTAATAGCCAGCCAATGCAGGTTTGGTTCAGAACTTTGCCTTCTCTCATTGTACCAATTAAAACTTGGACTGATGGTACAGTGGTTAGTTGCTGAAACAACTAGTAGCACGGTGCTCTAAGATCCGCAAGAAACACCTGAGGTCACAATTAGAGACTGATGAGGTACAACACAATATAAATGCTACAGCAAGGGGAAGCCAGGACACCAGGTCAGAAGGGGAGATATCATCATTCTCCTCCACAATCAAAGATTGGGTTCCAAGCCCACAAAATAACATTTGCTAAATGCAAGAGTAGCTGACCTAAGAATGAAGATCATGGCTAAGATAAACACCTGGTTACCAAGAATAAGTGAAGCATGTAGAAGATGTGAATGCAGAAGATAAGATCAAGGCAACACGGAAATCAGAATTGCAGAAAGGCATGATGAAGAGGTGCCACCTAAGAAGTAAAGCAACATGACCATGCCTGAGACTGCCAAGCAAAGGCTTACAGACCTAGCTACCCGACTGAAGAGATACATTAGAGAAGTTGGGTTAGGAGAATAAACAAGATGAATAAACATGATGTGAGCCTTTGCTGGCACATTGGATAGCTCCACTGAGCAATCGATCGATCGATCGATCGATCGATAGATAGATAGATAGATAGATAGATAGATAGATAGATAGATAGATAGATAGATAGATAGATAGATAGATAGATAGATAGATAGATAGATAGATAGATAGATAGATAGATAGATAGATAGATAGATAGATAGATAGATAGAAGATCACTCAGAGGAAGGGGTGAGTGGATTTTTATATATCAACTGTATATCTATCTATATGTCTGTCTGTCTATCTATCTACTTATATATATGGATAGATAAATATACCCCATGACTTCCTGATGGAGAACCTGCTGTAATTCGTTACTGATATATATAAATGTATATGTAATAAATGTACACACTGATCCAGTGTAATCCCACTGTGTTTATTATTCATTATTATGAGTGTCACCCATCACATTCTTTCCATCAAAAACTGTGGTCATTTCTATTGAGGTTGAGACCAAATTTAAACTAATTATGAAGAACTGGAGTTTAAAATGATCCCAGACAGGGAGCAGAACTTTTTTGAATCAAACCTTCCTAAGTGCTTCTAAAACTGGTTCTTTTCTAATGAAAAGTAAAGTAAAATCTGTGTTTTAGTATCAGTTTCTCTATGAAATACAGCACAGTATTGTACAGTCACCATGCAATCATACCTTACCAGCAAAACAAAAAAAAACATTTTGGTTGTTCAGAAGAATGCAAAAAATAAAAACACAAAACAATATAGAAAAAAAGCTAAAGGCTGGAGTTCTGGAGTGGCCGATTAGGAGGTTTAAATACCACAGTACAGTAGAGGAGGGGGCCTAAGGCAGCTTCCACTTATGTCACTCCCCAGGTGGTTTATCATACAGACCAATTTAGTGTTGACGACACTGATTGTAATTCTCTACTCCAGCCCATCACCCAGACCTATTGGTTAAAACATCATCAGGAAATAAAAGGAAGTCTAACTGGAATGTAACAGCCCCTTTGGTGTCCTGTTTCAGGGGTGTCCAGTTCTGTTCCTATGCTTCTATATGCATGTTATTATTAAACTGATGGAACAAAATGAATTAAACCTTTACAGAAAACCACTGCCACGTATTTCAGTTGTTTATGGGACAACATCAGTCTGCACATGAAGCATCAGTTCCCCTTCACAACTGCAAACAGATAGTTCTTAACAAATCAAGGCAACAACACAAAAATACAAACCATAATCACTTGGACAACTTGACGGAACCTGGATTGTGTAAGAGTGGACAAACAAACATTCATTTGAAACAGTCTAGTCTGAAAACTGAGTAGTATGTTACACAAGAGTTATTAGACTCTGACGTGATGAATGGCTCTGTTAGCGGCAGCCACTGATACATTTGGCAACTAATTCTTCAATCTCTGCCACTGATTTGTTCTGTTGTCTCTGCCATTTTCATATCAACATAGCTGCAGTAAATCTAATCAAATACTAAACAATTAGTAAAACAATGCAGGCAACATACATACATAAATCAGAATCATAATCCAGTTCTATGTCAACACCCTGTCAAAACATAAAACATGTTTTGACACACACGAGCAGTGACACTTCAGTTCACTTCAGTATTAATACAGGCAAGGTAAAAACACACAAACATTAGCTGGAGCTGAAATAAGTCACTTTGTGTTTACACTCACAACAAGAGAAACAAGTATCACAACAGGTTTTTTGTCAGCAATTTCTTCAGAGCATCAGTACAACCAGTCACATTTGACCATTTCTGGAGTAAGGAATATTTTAGAACTGTTTTAAAAAAATGTAAGAATGTAGTAGTAGAAGTAGAAGATTTAGAATAAATATACAGTAGTAAAGTCCTGCGTTATATACCTTCTGCATTTACTGCTATTGTAATGTTGGCATCATGTTTGCAGGGCGTCAGCAGCAGTTTGGAAACTGAACCACACAAGAAGTGTTTGGTTTCGATACAACATGCATTCAAATACTGGAGGAGCTCTGAGCTCAATGCATATGATGTTTAATTAGTAAATGTACAATAACCATAACTATAAATGTTTTCTAATGACCACTAGCCTTACCAGTGTCTACAAAAGGTTTCAGATGACTCTTGTTATATCATGCAACATTCTTTTTGAATATTTTTAAATTACCTTAGACTTTTCAACAGTAGTGTACTTTTGATACAGACCTTCACAGTCCCTCAGTCATAGTAAGTAATAACAACTGTAATATAGCACTGAAGTAGACATATATATGTATATCTTGTGCCAAGGCTCATTGTAACACTGAAAAGCAGATGTCTCACATGGCAGTGGGGTCATGGCATCACATGAGGTATAGCTGCCTCGCGCTGTCCTTTAAACTCAACAGCGTACAGAGCACAATATATACTCAATGCCTCTAACCTCACGTCAAACCTGTCTTGTAGTTGTAGGTTCTCCAATGTCATTAATAATGACAATGAAATAATGTATGATGTATAATAATAACTGCATCACAATATGTTTATTGTTGTCAAAGGTTTACGCTTGTTAGTCAAGTTGTTGTGAGTGTGAACAGGCAGATCATCACATGTCAAACTGTACTGCAATAATACTATGACTAATACACATCTGATGTCTCCGTGTTACCAGATACAGCTTATGAAACACAGATACAGTGTTGGGTTTGCTGTTTTTTAACACACAAGGCTGTCCTGCGCCTCTTCCAACCGTCAATGCATTCAAACGCTTCTTAAAAAAGGCTGTTTTTTTATATAAAAAATGAAAACACAAACTATCCCTAACGTACTATACAAAACAGGCTAAGACACAGCAAAGCTTGACGTTCATATCCAAAAATTACAGGCTAGGATCACAGGCCTGATGAAGACTTGAGGGTGAGGAGGAGCAAACCGGTGAGTAGGTGAAGATGTTGGATAGATGACGTGGATGAGGCCTCATTTTGCACCATCATACCCGTTCCTGTGAGGCAGAGAGGGTGCTGTTCAAGGTCTAGTGTTGTACAATGTGACACATCATTATGAAGCCAAGCCACAGATAACTACTACTGCGTGAGCGACTTTACATGTACAAATCTGTTTTTGTGACTTTTCCTAAAATGTGCAAAAATCACTGCTATATGTATTATATGTTTATTGGGTGTGTTCAATGAAGACATGTTACTGTACATCCTGACTGTTATTATTCTCTGATGGTATTTGTAACTTGGTGGGCAATTGTAACATAGACTTTAAACACTCACTACAGAATCTTTTCACACTGTCTGTCTGTCTGTCTGTCTGTCTGTCTGTCTGTCTGTCTGTCTGTCTGTCTGTCTGTCTGTCTGCCCTAGCAAACAGTGTAGAACTGACATTATCAGATCTATGTCCTGTTCTCAGAACTGTGCCTATACTTGGTATTTGACCCTAACTAAACAGGTCAGATACTAAAGCTCTACCTTTTGGTTTTATCCTGGAATTGTGCCTTTGGTGCTAAAAATGGGGGTGGCCTCATTAACATTTTTAACACCTTTCCCAGACAGACCAACGAGGGGGCTGCTGACCATCAGCTCATGAGTGTGTGACGAGTGTGTGATCAGTGCCGGAAAGGGCACTGACAGTCGACTGAAACCAGCGAAAACAAACCGCTCCATCTTTATATTTCATCAATATCAGCAATCCTTTACATACCTTTTTTTAGCGTTTCTTGAATTTTAGCAGATCTCTGAACTTTCCTTAATTTGAAATTCAACTGCTTCAGCTTCTTTTAAAAATATTCAGCTTTGTTTAAATAACACCCAGTTCTGTTTGAATACATTCATGTATACTTATGTCCTTCAGCTATTTTTAGATATGTTTTAAATGTTTCAGCTATATTCAACAATTCTTCAGCAATACATTCAGCATGGAAGCATTCACTGTGCATTTTCCTATAGAAATGCTTTTTGTAGTTATTATACTTATTCCGCCTCATTTTTCGGTCGCTTTCTTCTTCTCAACGCTTCATGGTATAAACGTTGTTCAACGTTCTAAACGTGTGTCATCACTAGACGATCAATGCTATTACTTTTCACGTTTTCAGCTTTTCAACTTTTAACATTTTTCAACTTTTTTTATTGTTTTTTATAATGGTCGTCTATGCGAATCATTGTTCAACTTTTTGGCTCTTTTTATCAGTGTCTGTCATCGTCATACTTAGAAGAAACCTAATTTCAACTTCAAAAACGTCTATCATCTTTTAACTTTCTCTGTGTAAATTAGCGTCCTCGTATCTTCTATAGTTTTTGACTTATACTTATCTTATATATACTAAATATAAGGAGTTTTTTGTTAAATATTCAGCTTTTCCATTAGTGTGTATTGCGTGAGCTAGAGTGTGTGATGTCACAGCTAGAGTGCGAGGGCACGTTTTTTTAAGACAGAACCTCTGTCTTTAACACTAGAACACCTAAAGGATGTACATATACCCCTAAAAACGTCTGGGTGTCCATTTGTCCGGCACGCTCCAGCTGGCACCCTGCCAAGAGCCGTATTTGTTACGTAAAGTGGGCCATCACCGACGCACTCTGTGGGATGGGAAGCATGGGCTTGATGACCCTGCTGCTGCCTGCAAGGCAGAGCAGGGTCATCAATGTTGAGCAGGTGCATCAATGTTGAGCAGGGTCATCGATGCATCAATGTTGAGCAGGGTCATCATTGTTGCGGTCTCACCGAAAGAAGCAATAAGAGACATCAACAATACGACAAGACAGTTTCAGATCCTTCTCAAATGTGGCGAAGCTTTGTTTATTTAAAAAAAAAAAACTAGTTCAAATATTGTTTGCACTGTAACAGAAAGCGCTTGAAAGCGTTTCCGTTTTATATTCAGTTTTTTTCGTTATTTCCCCTTTCACCTGTACCACATAATTGTCACGGTCTGGACTCACTTCCTGCTTTATTTTCTTATACTTCCAGTTTTGTCTTGTCACTTTTGTTTTAGCTTTACTTTGCAGTCACATGATATCACCAGCTGTATTCCATCAATCATTACTCACCTGTGTTTCTCATTAGTATTTAAGCACCACCTCTCAGCCCAGCACCTTGCCAGATTGTCTTTGTGTTATAGCCAGCAGTCCAGCATTATTTCATATCTTTTGTGACCGACCCTGCCTCATCTGTGATACTGCCTTGCCGTAAGTCTGGCCTAAGCCTGCCTCCTGACCACCAACTGTCTGATCCATGCCTGTACCGCTACTGCCTCAGTTGTGTATCGATCTTTGCCTGCCTGACTACGAATACTAATAAATCCTTATTATCACCGAGCTTTGTCTCCGCCATGCATGTGGGTCTGCTACCTAGAGCGCGTGACAGTACAATCTGGCCAGACTCGGACCCAGCCGGCGCCCTGCATCTGTTTAAGGTCAGTAGTTGATTTTGTTTTTTGTGTACGTGGACAACGCACAGTTGTGATGGTTTTTACCTGATCGAGTCTGCCGGAGGACCTCCGCTGGTGCTTCGAGGAGCTCGCGAAGGATTATGCGAAAGCCCCCAGTCTGAAGGTCCGGCTCCACACCATAAAGCAGGCTATTGGCATCCTGGAGGAGGAATTCTGGTGGCTTGACTACCCGAGAGTGCAGAAGCTCTTTGAGAGGCTCCAGGCAGTTCGGAGGGAATTGGCACGCACACTGCGCGCAGCGCCCGCCAGCGTCTCATCAGCTGCTCCCGCTTCGCCGGCAAAAATTCCTGTCGCCGCTTTGTCAGATCAAGCTCACGTTCCTGTTGCCGCTCAGTCTGGTCCTGTTCCTGTTGCTGTTCTGTCAGATCAAGCTCACGATCCTGTCGCCGCTTTGTCAGATCAAGCTCACGTCCCTGTCACCGCTTTGTCAGATCAAACTCACGTTCCTGTTGCCACTCATTCAGATCCAGCGCATGTTCCGGACGCCACTCAGGCAGATCCAGCTCATGTTCCAGACGCCATCTCTTCGACCCAAGTCCGAGCCCACGCTACCACCATAGTTCTCCAGTCTAAATCAGGCCGTACCTTGGGCCCCGCTCCTGCCTCAGCCCCGACGGTTGAGGAGATGGAGCCCACATCTGGTCGGTGGCGGCCCAGACGGCGTCAACGAAAACCGGTTCCCCCTGTCCAGGCTCCAGAGGACTCGGTCACTGAGATCAAGCAACTCTCTCCTCCAGCAGAGGGCCTCCTCACTCCATCAGACGACATCCCCACCTCCATCGCAGGCATCCCGGACAGCACCTTCCAGCGGATCCGTGCTCAATGAGCCCCTCCAGTCCTGTTCCTGTTTGCCCACTATCTGAACTCCGCTGAGGCAGCGACCGACCCAGTCACCAAGGAGCATCGCTTCCGGGAAGCAGCCGCGCTCAACGCTAGAAAGCCTGCACTGCGTGAGGCCCTGGGGTTCACTGAGCCGCCGTCAGAGCCTGCACTGGTCCCAGCGTCTCAGCCTGCACTGGTCCCAGCCACGTCAAGCTCAAGCCTCAGCTCAGCCACGTCAAGCTCAAGCTCAAGCCTCAGCTCAACCACGTCAAGCTCAAGCCTCAGCTCAGCCACGTCAAGCTCAGGCTCAAGCCTCAGCTCAGCCACGTCAAGCTCAAGCCTCATCTTAGCCACGTCAAGCTCAAGCCGCAGCTCAGCCACGTCAAGCTCAAGCTCAAGCTCAAGCTCAAGCTCAAGCTCAAGCCTCAGCTCAGCCACGTCACGCTCAAGCTCAAGCTCAAGCCTCAGCTCAGTCACGTCACGCTCCAGCTCAAGCTTCAGCTCAGTCAGGTCACGCTCAAGCTTCAGCTCAGTCACGTCACGCTCAAGCTCCAGCTTTACGCCAGCTAGTGGGCACCTCTTGCCAGCCAAACCAGGCCTCAGTCCTTGTCGACCTCCCTGTTGAGGTCGTTCCAGTTCCGGTCGACTTCCCGGTTGAGGTCGTTCCAGTTCCGGTCGACCTCCTGGTTGATGTCGTTCCAGTTCCTGTCGACCCCCCGGTTGAGGTCGTTCCAGTTTCTGTCGACCTCCCGGTTGAGGTCGTTCCAGTTCCTGACGACCCCCCGGTTGAGGTCGTTCCAGTTCCTGTCGACCTCCCAGTTGAGGTTGTTCCAGTTCCTGTCGACCTCCTGGTTGATGTCGTTCCAGTTCCTGTCGACCCCCCGGTTGAGGTCGTTCCAGTTCCTGTCGACCTCCCGGTTGAGGTCGTTCCAGTTCCTGTCGACCTCCCGGTTGAGGTCGTTCCAGTTCCTGACGACCCCCCGGTTGAGGTCGTTCCAGTTCCTGTCGACCTCCCAGTTGAGGTTGTTCCAGTTCCTGTCGACCTCCCGGTTGAGGTCGTTCTAGTTCCTGTTCCTGTCAAACTCCCTGGAGAGGCCGTTCTAGTTCCTGTTCCTGTCGACCTCCCTGGAGAGGCCGTTCTAGTTCCTGTTCCTGTCGACCTCCCTGGAAAGGCCGTTCTAGTTCCTGTTCCTGTCGGCTCCACGGAGGACGCCGTTCTAGTTCCTGTTACTGTCGGCTTCACGGAGGACGCCGTTCTAGTTCCTGCCACTGTCGGCCTCAGAGACGCCACAGTTTCCACCGACCTCCAGGAGGAGGTCGCTCTGGCCGCAGTTTCCGCTGACCCCAAGGAGGGGGTCGCGCCTGCCGCAGTGCCTGCTGCGGTTCCCGACGACCCCCAGGAGGGGGTCGCGCCCGCTGCAGTTTCCGCTGCAGTTCCTGCCGGCCTCCTCCTGGAGGCACTCATCTTGGTTCCTGGTGGTCCGGCGCCTGCCGCATCTGCATCGGTTCCTGGTGGCTCGTCGCCGGCCGCGCCCGCATCGGTTCCTGGTGGCTCTGTGCCGGCCGCGCCCGCATCGGTTCCTGGTGGCACGACGCCGGCCGCGCCCGCATTGGATCCTGGTGGCTCGGCACTGGCCTGGAGGTCGCTGTTTCCTGCCACGACGATGGTGCGGCCTCTGCTGTTGCCGACTGCCGCGCCTTCTCAGCCCCCTAGAGCGCCGCAGGTCTGGAGAGCACCAACGCAAGTGTTTGTCCACTGGAGGCGTCTTGTTCCGATGCCGGCCCCTTAGAACTCTAGCATTGTCTTCGGGCATGAAATGTGCCGTCTCGGCCTGGCGGCTGCACGGCCGAGCTTCTCCTCGCCTCCACCCTCCTTGAGGGAGTGCCTGGACTTTGTAATCATCCACATTATGGACTTCACCCTCATAGACTCGGTTCTGTTTTCTGCAATTCATGCCTTGTGTTTTGTTTTGACCCGCCTCCTGTGCACCTTGCGCGTTTTGGGGCGCCTGGGAATTCGCCCGTGAGGGGGGAGTTCTGTCACGGTCTGGACTCACTTCCTGCTTTATTTTCTTATACTTCCGGTTTTGTCTTGTCACTTTTGTTTTAGCTTTACTTTGCAGTCACATGATATTGCCAGCTGTATTCCATCAATCATTACTCACCTGTGTTTCTCATTAGTATTTAAGCACCACCTCTCAGCCCAGCACCTTGCCAGATTGTCTTTGTGTTATAGCCAGCAGTCCAGCATTATTTCATATCTTGATTTGTGACCGACCCTGTTTTCCCTGACCTTGCCGCCTGCCTCATCTATGATACTGGCTTGCTGTAAGTCTGACCTAAGCCTGCCTCCTGACCACCGACTGGCTGATCCATGCCTGTACCGCTACTGCCTCAGTTGTGTATCGACCTTAACCTGCCTGACTACGACTACTAATAAATCCTTATTATCACCGAGCATTGTCTCCGCTGGCATGTAGGTCCGCTACCTAGAGTGCGTGACAATAATAAGTCATTGCAGAGCTACAGCCATGTTCCCAAGAGGTTCACCAGCCGCTTTCAGCAATGAGTCATACACGGACGTTGTTCTGCCCGCTTTCATGTAGACACGGAACTCTTCAAACGTAGATTTAGTTAATTTCGTTATTCATATACAACATGTAAATGCATATGCTAAAAATTACAGAAAAGGTCACAGTACACCCATCAAGTTTTAACAAATGTGCCATAAAAAATATACGCTTGAAAGCGTTTCTGTTTTATATTCCATTCATTTCATTATTACTACTTTCACCTGTACCACATAATAAGTCATTGCAAAGTTACAGCCATGTTCCTATGAAGCTGTTTATTTTGTTATTCCCTCTTTCATGTCCGTCTGGTGAATGAAGGTGGGCGGGGCCATCCAGCAATAACATGCAGGACAAAGAATCGTTTTTAATTAAATTTTTTATCTTTTTTCTTTCGTTTTTTTATTGTTTTTATAAAAATAATGTTTGCCCTGTTCAAACCTGGGGAATAAAAACGATTCTGAATTTAAGAGCGGCTGATCAACTTCGTAGGAACACATTTCATATGGTACAGGTGAAAGGGAGACTAACAACCCAACGCAGCGAAGGCTGTAGCAGGCAGAGAAACGCAGATCTTTGTCCTGCATGTTGACGCGCGTTTCCCCATCCCCCCAGTGTCCCTGCTCTGGGATGTGGATGCCCCCGCCTACTTTCATTCAACAGACGGACATGAAAGAGGGAATAACGAAATAAACAGCTTCATAGGAACATGGCTGTAGCTTTGCAATGACTTATTATGTGGTACAGGTGAAAGGAGTAATAACGAAATAAACGGAATATAAAACAGGAGCGTTTTCTGTTTATATTTGTCATTGCACATTTGTTAAAACTTGATGAGTGTACTGTCATCTTTTCTGTAATTTTTGGTGACGTTACAGTGCAAACAATATTTGAGTTTTTTTGTAAATAAACAAAGCTTCGCCACATTTGAGAAGGATCTGGAACTGTCTTGTTGTATTGTTGATGTCTCTTATTGCTTCCTTCGGTGAGACCGCAAAAATGACACTTGCCCACGTTGTAAATCCAAGCACATAGCAATGGAACATTGTAACAGTGGATGTCACTCAGACTCATGGAAACTGTTCAGCCTGGCAGGCAGGAGCAGGGTCAGCAAGCCCATGCGACTCACTACCTACAGTGCGTCTGTGAGGGCCCTCTTTACGTAACAAAAGCAGCTGTTCACAGATGATTCAGGGTCTCAGCTAGCCGAGCAGATCATTTGAACACCTTGTAGTTGGAATGGGTATATTTGGATAACCCAGTAGTCCTAGAGTTAACTCGTCACTACAGCCACAATTTTTATTCTATCAACATAATTTGTTCACTAAATCATTGTCATAATTGTCTTCTTTCTAATAATGTGTCTGGATAAGCCATTAGATCTATACTTTAATCGCTATCAACCTCAAAGCGTAGACAGATCCTGAATTTTAGGAGAAATGCAGAAGGAGATACATTTTGAAATTGCGACTTTGGCTACAATCTTTAGTTCTGATTTCACCGCCTTTCGTCTCCATGACAACAGCGCAGCTGCAGTAGGTGAACTTTTTTTATCTTTTCCATCTTTTTAATCTTTGTCTTTTTTTTACCTTGGTCAACTTTTTAATCTTTATCATATTATTAATTTTTGTCATTGTTTTTTCTTGACGTCAGCAACTATTCAGCGTTTGGCATCTTTTCGGCAGCAGAACAGCTCTCCCACGTAATTTGTCGGATAAACTGCGTGATGGGAGTGTCTAATGCTTTTCCGTATGGCTACATTCAAACCGTGTCTGCCAGCAGCTTGTCTGCTAAAAACTGAATGTCTGCTGCTTATTTTAGTCTTAAACTGCCATAACTTGTGAAAAACACTGTACTAAACACTATAATCGTCTGCCACAGTTGACCAGCATTCCGTAGTCTTAGCGATCCATGCACTAAATAATATTAGGGATGTGTCTCATGGGCCAAACGATAAAATACCAATGCTGTCTTTCCAGTAACAAAAATATTAAAATTGATCCCACTGAGACTTGAACCTGAGAGAAAATGCCTTCAAGACAGGCATTTTAACCAATACGCTATCCAAGATTAAACAAGGAGCTTTACATGAGCTTACATAACACGCTCACACTTCAGCAACGCTGGGCCAGAGTGGGAGCCGATCGCCACCTACAGGCCAAAGAGATGTAACACACACTCCAACGCGTTAAAAATTACGTGATAATGCAGGATAATAGAAGCAAATCACAGTAGAGGCTGACACTTTTGTGACACTTTTCAACTGTAGTTTTCTCATTTGACTAATTATGCACAGTATTCTCAGTAATATTTGTTAGGTAAAATTAATATTGACAGCATTTATCCAAACATCTTGATAGTGCAGTGTCAACTGCTAATTTTATTTATTCAGTTTAGAGATTATTCCGCTTCATAGGTTTAGACTAAATGTGGCTTCATTACTTAATGACACCCTCTAAAACATTTTTAGATATTGCAGGTATTGCAATATTGTCACTTGTTTCCTAAGCACCTGCCTCAGAAATATATTGTATCTGAGTAATGCACCACATTTGCTTATTTGTCTCAGTTAACAACAGTCAGAGCAAAAAGCTCTGCTGTGTGTTTCTTAGTTTCTTACCTGAGTCCTGGGACACAATGATCTCATGAGCCAGGCCATCCCCGCCCTCTCCCCAGGACCGGATCTCCAGCACAACGTAACCGTTAACCTTTGGCAGAGGCAAGCTCACTGATGTCTTTGTCTTATCTAGAACTTTCAGAGTCGTTTGCCCTTCATGTTTGTATAACACCTGACACAGAGAACACATACGTACACATTATCACAAAATCATGTTCTCCAGGGAAAATCAACAAAAACCATAAATGTTTAATGATAAGTATGCAGATGCCCTGTGTTTACATTACAGAGAATCTTTGATATAATGTTAGTTCATATATGCTGATCCATTACAGCCTTTTTACTGCTTCTCATATCTGATACACAGAAATGTTAAGATAATAAAAGGATCACCGAACATTAACTATCAAACTGAGTGTATCAACAAACAATGTAAAACATCAGCAACATGTGCACACAAGTGAAATGTAATCAGGGTCACTTCAAACAGCTAGAGTAGAGTCTTCTTAAGGCTCAGCTAAGCTGCTCTTTTAGGGCTGTGTGCATATGGTGTAATTAGGTTTGACAGCATGCTGGCAACATGCGCAAAGTTTAAAAACAACATGTAGGAGCTCACTGATGAAGCATACATCAAGGTATTTGACTCTCTTCTATCTGTTTTTGGGGTTAGGGTTACTCATTTTGCAGTAAACATGAGATGTAAATATTAACTCACCTTGTAGCCCAGTACAGCTGATTCATTGTGCATGGCCTTCACATGGTCCCACCGCAACTTTACCCAGGAGCCTTCTGTCTTCCATGACACGTTGCCTGGGGAACGATTAGGAGCTGAAACAAAAACATATACATTACTAACACATAGGACAGACACACTTTTCAAAGTTAAAATCTGTGCATGTGATCACGTGGCTTAACCCAGGAGGTAAAACCTTTGCTGCTGATGTCCAACCTCCTGTTGAATAAATTCAGTTCAGGATGTGCTACAGTACAGAGGGATAATCCATGTCTACAAGTAGAAGGAGATTACTCCCCAGGAACCTTCAATAAAGATGGTATCACTTCCTCCACAGTATGTGCTACTTTAGTAATGTTCAGTCTCTTTGTTGATTCGTGACTGTGTGTGAATATCACTGTACGTGGTTTTCTGGTTGTGACAGTGGTGCGGGGTGAGGGCGGCCCGGTGCCGGCGCTGTTATATGCTAGGACAGCAACATGGTATCGAGTGCTGGGCCGAAGTCCAGACACTCTGGCTGCTGTTTCCAATCCTGCCGTCCTCACTCGATCAGCCGCTGCTTCCCTTTCATGCTGCCGCCAGTACCGTATCTGAGAAAAAAAAACATTTACTAACTTAACTTGAGAACCTTCCGAAGGCACAACATTCCTAAAGTAGAAGGGAAGTTGGTATTTCCATTTTAAAATTGTCTGGACTTTAACTAGTTTATATTAAAATACAGATCACTGATAGTGAAGTCTGAAAGTAGGTAATAAAATGATAAGAACCATAAAAGCAGATGAGAGGACAGTTACCTAACCTCATCTACAAAGTCTAGAAGTGTTAAACCTGCAGGACAAAGACCTCCTTGATGAGGATCCAGATTAATAACACAACCATTTTACCGCAGTGTTTATGAGTCGGCAGTATAGGGAACATTTAGGTGGACTACATATTTACACACAATTAGAATCATGACTGGACTATGTTACCTTAACATCCAAGTTAAAAAAGGCTCCAGTCATTTCCAACCTGTTATGGTTCCAGTTTAAGGAGCACATACACTGTACAGTAAATTTCATTAGTGGTCTCCATGTACTTTATGCATTGTATTCTCACCTCATAACCTCTCAGGATCCCATTGGCACTGAGTTGCTGGACAGGTTCCCATGAAACCTGGATCTCAAATGCAGTGAGTGCTGTGGCGTTAGTGCTTGGTGGTCCTACCGTTGGTTCTGTGAGAAGAGGTATATATATATATATATATATATATATATATATATATATAATGTAATTTCTTCCATCATTCAGCAAGGCCGGCCCGTGACATACGCAGTATAGGCAAATGCTAAGGGCGCCGTACATCCAGGGGGCGCCAGAAATGGGGGAAGAAAAAAGTTTAACTTCCACCAGTGTTACCAGATATACGATAATTATTAACAGCCAGTATATGATAGTTTTGACACAGCAGTTAATAATATTTTGGTGTCGTTTTGATTGACGTACACATGACCAAAAACTGTTTTCTCTCCTGATTGGCTCCTCCTCTCTGTCAATCACAGTACTACTACTGATTGGGTCAATCAGCTGCTTGTGTTTGTTTGAAAAGTGGCACCATTCATCCAGCATAGCAACAAAAGCGAAAATAAGCAAACACGAGTTCAGAGCTAAAGCAAACTAGTAAAAGAAAAGACACCGGTAAGCAAACCCAGCAGTTTTATCGGCCTGTATGGTTAATAGACGCTACATTTCAGACACATTTCAAAACATGCAACACATGAAGTCTGTGGCTCCAAAAGTTAATAAAGAGAATAGTTGCTTTTAACACTAGAACTACTAAGGGACGTACACCTTTACATATACCCCTAACTACGGCTGGGTGATCACTTGTCCGCCACGCTCCAGCTGGCACCCTGCCAAGAGCCGCTTTTGTTACGTAAAGAGGGCCATCACCGACGCACTCTGTGGGGTGGGACGGATGGGCTTCCTGACCCTGCTGCTGCCTGCAAGGCAGAGCAGGGTTCCTACTCAGGTTCCTATGAGTCTATGAGTGACATCCACTGTTCCACCGCTATGTGCTTGGATTTAAAAACGTGAAAGGACGAGTGTCATTGTTGCGGTCTCACCGAAGGAAGCAATGAAAAACATCAACAATACAATAAGACAGTTTTGCTGCTTTGCTTATTTACAAAAAAACTAAATAAATTATTGCACTGTAGCGTTTCCAGAAAAACAAAAAAGACGGCAGTACAGTACAGAGGTTCACAAGCCGCTTTCGGCAGTGCGTCATGGACGGACGTTGTTCTGCCCGCTTTCATGTAGACACGGAACTCTTCACAGTTTTTTCAAACGTAGATTTGGTTAATTTCGTTATTCATTTACAACATGTAAATGCAAATGCTAAAATTACAGAAAAGATAACAGTACATCCATCAAATTTTAACACATGTGCAATAAAAAATATAAACAGAAAACGCTTGAGAGCGTTTCCGTTTTATATTCCGATTATTTCGTTATTACTTCTTTCACCTGTACCACATAAAGTCATTGCAGAGCTACAGCCGTGTTCCTACAAAGTTAACCAGCTGTTTATTTCGTTATTCCCTCTTTCATGTCCGTCTGGTGAATGAAAGTGGGCGTGGCCATCCACGTCCCAGAGCGGTGACACTGGGGGATGGGAAACACGCATCAACACGCAGGACAAAGATCTGCGTTTCTCTGCTGCTACAGCCTGGCTGCGTTGGGTTGTTAGTCTCCCTTTCACCTCTACCATATGAAATGAAATGTGTTCCTACGAAGTTGATCAGCCGCTTTCAGAATCAGTATCGTGTTTTTCCCCAGCTTTGAACAGGGAAAACATTTTTTTATTTACAAAAGAATGTTTGTCAAAGTTATTGTCACCAAAAATTACAAAAAAAAAAACAGAAGAACAAAAGTACAGCCATATAGTTTGAACAAATGTGCAAAAATAATATAAACAAAAAACTCGTGAAAGCATTTCCGTTTTTATATTCCGTTTATTTACACATAAAAAGTGCCTCGCTGCGTTGGGTTGTTAGTCTCCCTTTCACCTGTACCAAATGAAATGTGTTCCTCCCCAGCTTTGAACAGGGCAAACATTTTTTTATTTACAAAAGAATGTTTGTCAAAGTTATTGTCACCAAAAATTAAAAAAAACGACAGTACAGCCATATAGTTTGAACAAATGTGTAATTAAAAGTATAATATAAACCAAAAACGCTTGAAAGCGTTTCGGTTTTATATTCCGTTTATTTCGTTATTTCCCCTTTCACCCGTACCACATGAAGTCATTGCGGAGTTACAGCTATGTTTCACCAGCCGTTTTCAGCAGTGAGTCATAGACGGACGTTGTTCTGCCCGCTTTCATGTAGACACAGAACTCCTAAAAGTTTTTTCAAACGTAGATTTCATTAATTTCGTTGTTCATATGCAACATGTAAATGCAAATGGTGCACTTGCTATGGGTGATAACGGGCCCACCCTGCATTCACCTGTACCACCGCTACAAACACCTCTCTTATGCTGATAGCAAGTTCCCCACCAATCTCCACACATTTACACGCATAGATAATGCGGGATGGGCCCGGGCCATTCACTCCATCAATGGCTCGTTATGATCCCTAGCAAGTGCCGCACTTGACTTGTCAAACGGGCCCTTATCAAATATTTTACACGCGTTCATCCTTTCAGCTATAATAACAGCAAAAGACAGCTCAGTGCAGCATTCGCATTTACATGTTGTTAATGAATCACGTAATTAACGAAATCTACGTTTGAAAACACTTTGAAGAGTTCTGTGTCTACATGAAAGTTACCAGAACAATGTCCGTGTACGTGTCACAGCCGAAGGTGGATGAGGAACCTCTTGGGAACATGGCTGCAGCGCTGCGATGCCTTTCGTGTGGTACAGGTGAAAGGGGAAATAAAGAAATTAACGAAATGTACACATAAAAACACTTTTTTTAACAACAATACAATAAGACAGTTTCAAATCTTTCCCAAATGTGGCGAAGCTTTGTTCATTTACAAAAACAATATATAAATTTCACACAGTATTGCACTGTAACAGCATCAAAAAATACAGAAAAGACGACAGTACACCCATCTAGTTTTAACGAATGTGCAATTAAAAATATAATATAAACCAAAAACGCGTGAAAGCGTTTCGGTTCTATATTCCTTTTATTTCGTTATTTCCTACAAATACACATGTGGACAGTGTATCAAGCAAAGACCATGGACATGCCACTTCTGTGACAAGTGACTGCAACGCAAAGCAGACAAAAAACGAACAATGTGTCATTATTTTAGACTTACCCACTTGGTTGTAATTGGTTGTAATTTTTGGTGACAGCGCAAACCATGTGTGAACTGTGTGAACTTTTTTTTATGAAGCCTCGCCACATTTGAGAAAAATCTAAAACTGTCTTCTATCATTGGAGGTGATCTTTGTATATTTTTAACATGGGAATAATTCTGCGATAACTTTTTATGTGTAAATAAACGGAATATAAAAACGGAAATGCTTTCACGAGTTTTTTGTTTATATTATTTTTGCACATTTGTTCAAACTATATGGCTGTACTTTTGTTCTTCTGTTTTTTTTTGTAATTTTTGGTGACAATAACTTTGACAAACATTCTTTTGTAAATAAAAAAATGTTTTCCCTGTTCAAAGCTGGGGAAAAACACGATACTGATTCTGAAAGCGGCTGATCAACTTCGTAGGAACACATTTCATTTCATATGGTAGAGGTGAAAGGGAGACTAACAACCCAACGCAGCCAGGCTGTAGCAGCAGAGAAACGCAGATCTTTGTCCTGCGTGTTGATGCGTGTTTCCCATCCCCCAGTGTCACCGCTCTGGGACGTGGATGGCCACGCCCACTTTCATTCACCAGACGGACATGAAAGAGGGAATAACGAAATAAACAGCTGGTTAACTTTGTAGGAACACGGCTGTAGCTCTGCAATGACTTTATGTGGTACAGGTGAAAGAAGTAATAACGAAATAAACGGAATATAAAACGGAAACGCTCTCAAGCGTTTTCTGTTTATATTTTTTATTGCACATGTGTTAAAATTTGATGGATGTACTGTTATCTTTTCTGTAATTTTTGGTGACGTTACAGTGCAAACTATATTTGAACTAGTTTTTTTTTTTAGTAAATAAACAGAACTTCGCCACATCTGAGAAGGATCTAAAACTGTCTTATTGTATTGTTGATGTCTCTTATTGCTTTTTGCTCCTATCGCACATCCTTTCATGTTGTAAATCCAAGCACATAGCGGTGGAACATTGTAACAGTGGATGTCACTCATAGACTCATAGGAACTGTGCAGCCTTGCAGGCAGGAGCAGGGTCAGCAAGCCCACGCAACCCACCACCTAGAGTGCTTCAGTGATGGCCCTCTTTACCTAACAAAAGCAGCTGTTCACAGATGATTCAGGGTCTCAGCTAGCCGAGCAGATCATTTGACCACCTTCTAGTAGGAATGGGTATATTTAGAAATCCCAGTAGTTCTAGTGTTAAATGCACTGTGAGTTTTAAAACTGTTTGGGACTTTTTCTGATACAAATTATATGGCGCCACCTGAAATCTTGCCTAGGGCGCCAAATTGGTTAGAGCTGGGCCTGTTGTTCGGTTTTACACTATACACATTTATATCGACTTGTTTAAATATAGGACTGGCGACCTGTCCAGGGTGTACCCCACCTGTAGATAGCTGGGATAGGCTCCAGCCCCCCTGCGATCTGGCATGGGACTAAGCGGTACAAAATAGATGGATGAATGGATGTTTGATTTTACGCAATAATATAATGTTCCTCTGACTTATAAGCTGTATACATAAATGAAACATAAAATGTACAGTATGTCTTCCTGGAAGCCATCCTAAATGTTGATGTAACACTTCACATTGCTCCTGTGAACTTATTTCAGTGATAACGTGATTACACTGAAAAATATACATTTAGTTGATTAAATGTATTTAATCCAATTACATTATCCAGATGAAGTTAGCACTTGTACAAGTAGTCATTGTTGTAGTTATGTTGCTTGAATTGTGAAGCCTGAGTTGCAGCAGCAGGGAAGACGTTGCAGAAGCTACAAGGTCTCATTGACATATGTATGTATAACTTACCTTCCTCAGCAGAGTGAACCACAGCAATCTGGCTGAAGGGCCCTTCTCCCCTACGGTTGTAAGCTTTGATCTTCACCTCAAAGGGGCTGTATGGCATCAAGCTGTCATTGTAGTAAACATATCTGGTGGACTCCACGTGAGGAATGCGTACCGTTGTCCACAAGGCAATCCCTTTCTTTTGGAATGCCAGAACGTAGCCGAAGCCATCCCCATTTTGGTACTCTCTGACCATGGGCTGTGTAGAGTGTAGTGTAGAATTGTGGATTTTAATGTTTGGATCCGTAATAAGAAAACTATAGTTTAAACTGCTTTAAATTTCTTGTGATTGTTGTACACTTGTAGTGTTTCAAATAGGCCAAAACTATATTTACTTAATAAAAAAAAATTCAATTAATACAAAATAAACACTTACTGTCCAGGTAATTATGAGTTCATGACGATCTCCTCCTCCTCCTCCAAGTCCACTGGGGGCCACCGTGGGAGCTGAGATCAAAATATACAGAAATTTAATGACAAGTGTGTCTAAATGAACTGTAAAAACCTAGTTACCATAATCCTGTGTCTACACTGTGACCCTTACCTGCCTGCTGTGTGC
Source organism: Betta splendens (assembly GCF_900634795.4). Taxonomy (NCBI): domain Eukaryota; kingdom Metazoa; phylum Chordata; class Actinopteri; order Anabantiformes; family Osphronemidae; genus Betta; species Betta splendens. Next base: position 4,041,586 of record NC_040885.2, on the reverse strand, counting down.
GGATGGTGTGTGACGGCATACTGGGCTCGCCACTGCCTAGAATGTTGCTGGCGATGACCTGGAATTCATAATCCATCCAGGGCGTCAGTCCCATCACACGAGCCGATTCTGCATTCCCTTCAATGTTCTCTGGTTCTGATGTATGTTACAGGAGATGGGTTAATTCAAATGATGATCATACGTAATAAGAATAGCAAGTAAATACACACGATGATGAGGAAGCATGGAGAGGCAGCTGGCAAGGAAATATGTTCCAATCAGTTCAACCGCCACGTTTGGCGTCAACCGCCATTCTTAATAACTTTAATCTTTGGATAGCGACAAGTACTTTACTGTGTGTCCGCTCTTGTGTGTTGCCGCTAGTGGTCTTAATGTATGTACGCTTTGTGTTAATGCTGACAATGCGCATAAACGCAGTTTATTTCCGTTATTAATATTTGGAAAGTCCCTTCCGGAGGAGCAAGCTGTTGACCAGTACTGGCCTGAGATACTGTACGCTTCTCAACCAATCAGAGCCTTTGGGGGCGAGACCTAAGACTGCTGCAGCAACTCAGTGAACTAGAATCGAAGAGAATAAAGGTGTCTTACGTGGACATTATCAATTTAAATGTCTTCCGAATGGCAGATTTCATGGAAACAAGTCACGCACGGCAAACCTGAATCAACGGAGTACGTTGAGTCTGAAGTATCACTTAAATTCAGTAATACTGCAATACACACCGCTGATGCCAGCAAATCACCCACCTGAACAAAAAGCGGAGGGAGACAAGTCAGCAAGCTACATTGGATGTAGCGTGTGGGAGAAGTATAAACAAAAGCAAGACAAGCTAACAAATGCCATAGCTAAGTGGTTGTCATATTAATGCGTTAATCGCGATTAATCACAAAGAACTCATGCAGTTCACACGTTTTTAATGGGGTTTAAATCGCTGCCCAGCACATAGTATTATCATTTTTTTGTAAAACCGAGTTAACATTGTATTGAGGTAATTTAACAGTGTATTTAATCTGTAAATTCATTATGCTAATTGAATGAAATACTGTTTAATGATGTAATTTATTATTTATGTATCTAATTGGAGATCACATTTCTCCTACATTAGCTTCTCTGGCTGCCTGTAAAATGTAGGATAGAATTTAAAATTTCCCTACTCACCTACAAAGCACTTAATGATAAAGCTTCTTCTTATCTTAAAGACCTCATAGTTCCTTATGCTCCCAGCAGAACGCTTTGTTCTCAGAGCGCTGGGCTACTTGTGGTTTCTAGAGTCTTTAAATGTAGAACAGGAGGCAGAGCTTTTAGCTACCAAACTCCTCTCCGCTGGAACCAGCTCCCTCTTCAGGTTTGAGAAGCTGACACACTCTCCACCTTTAAGATTAGTCTTAAAACCTTCCTTTTTGATAAAGCTTATAGTTAGAGATGGTCCAGGTCACTGGCTATGATTGTTAGTCACAGGAACCATCTCTTAGTTAAGCTGCAATAGACATAGACTGCTGGGGGACTTAATTTATACACTGAGCTCCTGTGTTTCCTTCTAACTCTTCTATCCAATAACCTCCCATGTTTAACTAACCTTATCTCTTTCTTTCCAGTAATTGTGCTTCCCCCCCCTCTCTTTCTCCCACTCTGTCGTCACCTACAGGTATCATTGAACTCAGAGCTATTAGTGTGATGGGCAGCTGCGAATCGAACCACCCTGCCCGTATCCAGTCCCTGGTTCAACCATCCTGCCTGTGGTCTGTTGTTGCTTATTTGTTGTTGTTGTGCTTTTCTCTCTCTCTCTCTCTCCCCTCACCCCAACTGGTCGAGGCAGTTGGCCGCCCACATTCAGCCTGGTTCTGCTGGAGGTTTCTTCCTCGTTAGAGAGGGAGTTTTTTCTCTCCACTGATGGTGTTAAATTGTAATTATTACAATTAAAGGCTTGCTGAATGTGGGATTCATTAGGTTTAGTTATGTAAGGTACTAAACCTTACCTTGTAAAGTGCCTTGAGATAATCTTATTGTGATTTGGTGCTATATAAATAAAATTAAATTGAATTAAATTAATTTATGCACAGTAAGAGTTCATGTATTTATTTGCTCAAGGTTTTTTACCTAATTATTTGTCATATTTGGCTATTCGACCTGACTAACTAACTGATGAGTGGGAAGATTCAAAATAAAATTAAATTGAAAAGGAAAGGAATTTTGTGGTCAATGAAATCCAACTACCCATTCCTTATGTGGTGCCCCTTTCAAGCAGGGGTTCTGCAAAAAAGCAGCTTGACACACACGCACGCACGCACGCACGCACGCACGCACGCACGCACACACACACACACACACACACAAAAACACAAAAACACACACACACACACACACACACACACACACACACACACACACACACACACACACACACACACACACACACACACACACACACACACACACACACACACACACACCTGTCCTCATCTTCTTCCATTCTGACGACAGTGGTGATTGTCCCATGATCATATATTTGCCGATGGGACTATGGTTGTCGTAGCCTCGACTCCACCTGAGTTCCACTGATGTCGCAGCAACATTCTTCACCAATAATCCTCCAGGTGGACCAGGGGGGCCTTTTAACACATAACAAAAAAACACGCTCACCTCGCTTACACATCATTTAATCATCTAAATAACATGATTATTTCCATTTTTTAATTTTTTTAGCATTCCCACCTGTGCTTATATCATACACCTACAGAACCTGTGCTTGATCTGTGCCATATGGTTTATTTCGGATAATCCAGTAACAGTAACTGACTTACAAACACAAGTTATAGCTCTAACTCTAACTGCACAACATGCTTCTTTCTTGATATTAACGCACTTAGTATTTTGCAGGATTTTCGCGCTTCTCTTGATACAACATAACTTACCTCGGACCACTAATTTTGCTGAAGCTGAGGCACTGTCCACCACAGTCTGAGCAGTACAAGTATAAATCCCCGCTTGACTGAGCTGAGCGTTCACAATGAACAGATCACCAATGTTTTCTTTCTATAATGACATAACCAAAGCAGTCAGACATTCAGTTTTGTTGGGTTCTTATGTCTTAAATCTTATTGTATTGTTGTATATAGAAATCATTACAGTTTTTATTGATCACTTTGACCTGATTTAAGACACTCAGTTTTCATCATAATTTCAGCAGACCAAGACATGGCTAGCAAATGTGTAAACCCATTATCATTGGACGGACACATGTTCCCCACCCTTTTGCAAAACAGTTAAAACTGATGTCATTTAAACAGTCTAAACACCATTGTTTTAGCTTTGGTCACCAAACAGAAACTGTTGATTCCTAACTACTAGAAACTACCAAGACCAGTATGAAATCACCATAGCAATTGTTTGACACTCCTTCACACAAATCTTCAATTTTCAATAAGAATTCAGGCCTTATAAAAAGGTGGAGGAGGTCTAAAGCAGATCCTGAGTATCAATACTGAATGTGTCTTATCCTCCAATAGATTTATAGACTGTATTTTGGTTTATGTATTTTGTGTAATATTTATAATATTTCATTTTTTTAGCCACGGTTTTGAAAAAAATGAATGTCATGGACTGAAAGCATTTCTTCTCTAGATACAATTGTTTGCAAAAAGGTAAATTTGGTAAATTTGCTATAACAACAAATATTGTATTTTACAGATAAAACAAGCTTTTGTTGTATATTTCAAATGTTTTGACACAGTTAGAGCCTTTTGCAAACATGTCATTTGACATTGGAGCAGCTGTTTACAACTATGTGTTAGCTGTTTAGACAATGTGGCACTCATTGGCAGGCTGAATCAAAGAAAGCAATGAAAACTGTAAGATATTCTATCTACAGTGGTAGCAGTCAAAAGTGACAAGCATTTTCAATGCAGTACCGTTGCGTCGCCACGGGTGCAGCTGGCTGAAAAAAATCAGGACGCTAGTCTCATTTTAACCACCAGGTGGCGCAACGTTAAGAGCTTCCAATGCACTACAGCGCAACTCAGGTCTGGCTCTTCGTTTCTATCTGTAACATACATATATTACACCAAACCTATTTTACTATGAAGTATCTGTTGTGTGCTCAAATGTGGGTAGTTTGAAACGCAATACTCACTCTCAAATAAACATTGCCACATTCAAATTGAGACATTATCCATGACTATTCATTCTGTGGGGGCATTCCTGTCCATGTCCTGTGATAGTCCAGTGGTTACGTTGGGTGACTATTGTCTGGACTGAGTTGCCATTCAATCCCTTGTCAATGTGCTTACTATGCAATCTTCTTCTGAACAACATCAACTATGTTGTTCAGAAGAAGATTGCATAGTAAGTAAGCCTGTAAGCCTGTGAATTAAACTGTCAGCAAAATAAAGAAGTACGCAAAACATGTATATTGTATGTTATACTGTATATACATACATACATACATGCATACATACATACATACATACATTATGCATCATGTAAAATTATTAATTGGAAATGATTATTTACAATGAGGTGAGGGTACGGACAATGATTGTGCTTTAGTAACGTTGGGGTATGGCCAGTGATTAGGGTCTAGGAGACACATCTTTTTTTTATAATTTAAAAACATCAGTTTCTCCATTGTGACAGGTCTTAGACGATATAGTTTTTTTTGTACATTATTTCTTTTTCTTCATTTTCAGCTCCGCCCCTAAATAAAGCAAGCCTCTGTGCGCGCATCGCAGAAACACCGGCTCCTATACTCGATATGGAATGTCACATCACTACAATTAGATAATTATTGCACTGAATGTAAAGTTTTAAATTACGTAGTCTAGCAGATCAGTTGATGGTAAAGTTTAGATGCGTTTTTCAACAGAACTTTCAGCCAAGGTGAGAATACATTATCATACGAATGCGCCGTTGGGAAAGGGACATGATGAACTCACAGCTGGGCTGAACTCAGCGCAATGTAAATAAAAGTCAGACTGTGCATGGAAACTCAGCGAACTTGCTCTGCGCTGTAAACATGGTGTCTCATGTTGGTTCACAGTCGCAAAGTCAAACTTCACATTCCTTCCCCCTATTCTGTATTAGTGCAGGGACGTGTTTACGTCAGGCAGCAGGATTATATGCACCTAAGCTGTGGGACGCCAAAATCTTTCACTTTTTTAAAACACGATTATTATTGTCGTTCAAAAATTAAGTCTCAGAGACTACCACTGCTAACTTGTAGAGGATAATAATTAATATAAATAAATAAATGGTATAAAATCTCTCTATGGCATGTCAGAACGCCAGGACTATATCAAGTATATCAACGACTCATTAATGCAGCAACTTGTTTGTTCTACATAGGATTACTATGCATGAGTAAAACAGGTAAAACTATGAAAAAAATGCAGTGCTTTCTTAAAGTGTCTTGTGGGCAAAATGATAATGATGAAATACAACTGTGTTTTTCCGGTAAATGAAATGAAATGAAATGAAATTAATTAATTAAATTAAAGCATTGGTCGCACGGAGATTTAAACTCGGAACAGACATTTCCAAGCCCTTTACCTTAACCACTATACTACCCAGGACTTAAACAACAGTTGTTCACATGAGCCTCTATAACACAATGAACAGCCTGCTGCCTGCTACCTGCTGCTGTAAGACTTTACAAACTTAGCTGCTCCTAGTAAATCGCTGTGTATTGTAACTGCTACAATTGTCACCTGTGGTCTGTCATACTGTGGTCACCATACAAATGTTTGGGCAAACTTTTACATTGTGCAATATCCGATCAACCTATGGTAGAATTACCCATCACCTCAGTGTGCAATTGTGTGTATATATAGGATGTATTTTTAATTTTACTTAAATTGTAAATAATCTTGACTGAGCTCTTGTTTTGTACTGCTGGTGCAACATGGAAATTTCTCCATTGTCGGACGAATAAAGGTCTATCTTATCTTATCTTATCTTAACAGCATTTTAGGACCAGTAGTGGGAGTCAATCGCCATCTACAGGCCAAAAGGTCATAGCACACACTCTTACATGGTGTAAACACGGTGATACAGCATTAAAGGTGGATGCCAACCACAGTTGAGGCTGACACTTTTCATTGCTACCACTGTAGCATGACAAGAAGTTTCCTGGACGAAAGCTAAGTCTGGATTTTGTGTAGGTCTAAAGAAGCACTGCTAAACAAATACCACTAAAATGATTTAAATCTGCAGAAAAACTCCCAAACTAAGATGCCATTTTATTTTGTTGTTCTTTTGTTTTGTTGCTTTTGTTTGAATATGAAATAACAGTAATAGAACATTGCCACAGTAGTTTTGACAGAGAGCAAGTCAGGACTTACCCCTTCCACCCGATGGTAAGGCCCAGTAGAACGTTCCAGGTCAAGCAGAACCCCATTAATGGCCCATGTGAATGTCAGGTCCATGGTAGGGTCATGGGAGGCATGACACTGTAGTGTCACATTCTCCCCCTGATTGATGTCAGCATTGGAAGGGGCCAGGGTGACCTTAGTGGCATCTGCAATGACAAATCATTCAGATAATAGAAGAAAACAGTTACACTTATCTCCTCAGGCCTCTACCTGGCTTCCATCTAAATGCTTCAACTGCTTTATAGTCAGGTTTTACATTCTAAGATTCCAAAAGAAATGTGTACCTCTGACAGACAGGTGTCCAGTGCTGTTGGCTTTGCCCAAGTAGTTTTCAGCAAAACAGGTGTATTTCCCTTCATCTGCTCTGCTGATGTTGTGGAGCCTCAAGATTCCATCTGGAGTTACTGTGACTCTGTAAACATGTAGGAAGGTCATGAGCACCTGCCACTGGATGGTTAGAGTACTGCTGCCCAATCAATGTGTTTGGAGATGCAAAAGTGCACAGGGTTCACATTTTAACGGCTATTACAACATTTACTATAACGATGCTTTGAGAAAGTTTTTCAAACAGTATGTACAGATGCAGCAGTTCATTTTTGCTCATTTCTGTCGACTTACAGGCGCTGACCCTCCTCATACCAGTGAAAGAAGAAAGAAAGAAATTAACCCTTAATAGTCCCACAGTGGGGAAATTCATTCTCTGCATTTGACCCATCCCCCTTGGGGGAGCAGTGAGCTGCCACATGAGCGGCGCCCCCACAGATGTATGGTATGCTTTTCAACAGTTGTTAAGGTTTACAGGCAGAGGAACACGACAACAACATTCAATTATGCTTCCAGCAGAACACTTTGTTCTCAGAGCACTGGGCTACTTGTGATTATTGAGGTTAACTCCATATGAGTTATGGGGAAGAAGCTGTCTAGGTAAGACAGAGGATAAATTTAAGGTTGATGGATCTAGACGGTGCATTCTGTCATTTGGAGGAAGTTGCTGCTGAATGTCTTCTTTAATGGTGATAATTTTATTAGTAAAGTAGTTCATAAAGTCATTGCTACTGAGATTTAAGGGGATAATAGGGGATAGTAGGCTCAACACAGCTATGACTCTTAGTCAGCCTGGCTACAGTGCTAAAAAGAAATCTGGGGTTGTTTTTGTTTTCCTCAATTAAGGAGGAATAATATGTCTTTCTAGCAGCACAAAGTGCTTTTTATATATTATTAGACTGTCCTTCCATGCAATGCAGTTTACATTTATTTTGCTGGAAAGCCGCTGCCTTCCTAGTTGTCTGGTCCTGTGCTTTAGCCTGCGGATCTCTGAGTTATACCACATAGCTAACCTCCTCTGATTCACTGCCTTCTTCTTCAGAGGAGCCACTGTGTCTAACATTGTACGTAGAGAAGCTGCAGCATCATCTACAAGACAGTCAACCTATTCATAAAAATTAAGGACTGTTCTCCTCTGTGTAACTACAAGACAATGAGGCAAAAGATGATGGAATCATATGCTTGAATCTGGCAACAATTCTGCTGTAAGGAACCTTGGTGTCATCTTTGACCAGGATCGCTCTTGTATTGTATATTAAATAAATCTCCAGAACCGCCTACTTTCATCTTAGAAATATAGCTAGAATTAGAAGCATCCTACAGAGAATGCAGATGCAGAGAAACTGATCCATGCATTTGTTACCTCTGGGCTGGACTACTTTAACTCCTTACTCATAGGATGTCCTAACAGCTCCTTAAAAAGCCTACAGCTATTCAAAATGTTGTTCTGATGGGACTTAGAAAGAGAGATCACAACATTGTTGTATGTTGGATTTGGAGTGTAGTTGTGTTAGGTCTTAAACCTTATCTTGTAAAGTGCCTTGAGATAACTTTGTTGTGATTTGGCACTATATAAATAAAATTTTATTTAATTGAATTGTTCGCCCACGCGTCTGACAAAGCAGTGCCGGTAGCTGGTTCAACAGTCCCTGCAACTCCTGACTGCTTTTCCGGTGGCTCCTTCCACTCTTTCGAAAGGTTGATGTAGTATGTTTGTTTTTCTTTTCCTTTGTCTGGGTGATGGATTTCATAAGTCACTGAGCCCATCTTCTGGACCACGGTATATGGACCTTGACTTCGCCAGAAGCTTAGTCATAGAGGTCAGTAGCAAGAGTAACACTTTCTGTCCTAGTTGATACTGTCGTTGTCTTGCGTGCTGATCATACCATCACTTCTGGAATCGTTGCGTCACCTGCAGGTTCTCCCTCACCTGATCTCGGTACTGCTCGAGTCACTCCCTCATCTACAGCACGTACCATGTGTGTGTGTGTGTGTGTGTGTGTGTGTGTGTGTGCGCGCGCGCGCACAGTCCGGAGCCGCTGCAAACTGGCAGTTTGTCACACTCTTGAACTTAAAACGTTTAAAGTATGATATTTAGCTGCTTAATACATTAAGCTAAATTACATCAAATTAAGCAAACCTTTATACACTTCCTTCACTTTCAGCAAATCTTTTTTAAGTTTCCTCAATTCAACAACTCTGTTTAAACAACTTCAAATTTCTCTTCAGATACATAAATCTATGCTTTACATGCTTTAGCTATTTGTATGTATGTATAAGTTTTAAATGTTTCAGCTACCTTTAGCAATTCTTTAGGAACACATTCAGCATGGAATCTTTCATAATCATATTAATTAGGCTTTTTCCAATTTTCTTCCCTTTGAAATGAATGGAAACAACTTTTCAAATTCTCTTCAGCTTTGTCTACTTTCAGCTTTAACTACTTCAGCATACTTTAAAATAAAGTGACAAGTAATCTTGTTTTTTTAAGAAAGATCTTATCTCTTTAACTCATCAGTACACCCACAGTTTTCACTCTATGACAATAATTATTTAACTCGTCGACTTGTCTTCTTTCTAATGATGTGCCTGGTTAAGCCTGCACACCTATACTTTAGTCTTGATCTGCCTCAAAGCACAGAGAGTTCCAGAATTACTCCCATGGACTCCAATGGATGTGTGAATGTTTGTTGACTTCTGGGGAGAAACGCAGAGGAGTGGCATTTTTAAATCGCGACTGTGGCCACAATTTTCACTCTTCATTAATTAACGCACAGTTGCTCATTGAAACCTTGGCATTCATAAAATGAAGTTATTTTTGTGATAAGCCTTATGGTTTTGCTGTAACAAGTCTGTTAAGCAGGGGTGCGAATCTTCGCTACAACTTTCTTGAGGAATGAATTCAACATTACAGCATTTAGCAATATATGCAAATTTACAGCACATGCAATAAGTATAATGCACCATAACAGGAACTGGTGACCCTTGCAATGACTGATTAATGGATTTGCATTAGAATCCTTACGCCAGTACAGCTCCTCACAATCCATTGTAAATTTTAGCTTTTTATTAAATAACAATAGTATGAAAGTATGTTAATCTCATTAAGATTGAAGTTGTTTTCCAATCCATCAAAAAGGCTCTTCAGCTTTGTTCCTTTGACTTACAGATAGTGATGAAATCAAAGCCTTGTTACACACTGAGCACACAGTTGGGTTGAAATCAACACATTGCTCGACACCATTTGACACAGTCAGAACATCGACATCTGCTGGTTGTGTGTGAGAATTATGTAAACATAACTTTATTGGAATTGTGATCTGTCAAAATGTAGGTGTGGATATCTTTAGTCATAAGTCATAAATACATTACAGATATCTGTAGTGTGAAACATGTCTATGGCGTTAATTCCACTTGACATGTTTATAAAGGTTTGACATATTGAAACAACCAGTCCGTTTAATCTGCAGATAAGCAGCTCAGTAGTCACCTGACATGGTTTTGGCATTGGTGGTTTTGATATGTACTGGAGACACTACTCTGCGACCTTTCTGCTTCAAAAGATCGATGCTGTGCAGAGTGGGATTGCTTGAGTTGGACATCTCTACTTACAGATATATTTAGCTGTTCCATTTGGTATCCACCCCTTTCAGCTATTTTTTCAAAAATGTTTAAGTTTTTCACAAGGCATTCAGCATTATATGCATATTTACCGCATAGTGCATTATCGGTAGTGGTCACTAGTAAGTAATTGCTGGCACCCTAACAGAACCTGCTGTGAGAAGTAATGGCCCCTGCAATGATGAATGAATATAATTGCTTTAGATCTATATATTTTAAACTGTTAAAACATTCTTCTTCATGCTTAATTAATAATTTCAGTACTGTAAAGCAATTACAGTTAAATATCTCCGGCTTTGTTTTCCTTGAGCTCTAATATCCTGTGGCTCAATGTTATAATCTTCAACTCTGCATTAGGAGATCTAGGTTGAATTCCCAATGTGGCATCTTTACATGTTCATTTCTTAATACAACTAAATGGATTTTGTCCAGATAAACTGAGTTATGTATTTAATGTATCAGTCACTTTTTAGCTATATTATTGTATATTGTAAATCTTTCAGTAATTCTTAAAAATGTCTTTTCCTTGTATGTACAGTATTGTGCTGCTACAGTGTGTGACATGACCGGCTATTGTGACTAAGTGGTTAGGGTGCTTCACTCTGTACCCTGAAGTCTTGTGTTTAATTCCCCCCTCTTTCAGCCTTTAGTATGTATTGCACAGCTGAGACTCGCAAAACTGGCAGAAGAGCTTCACCTTAAGGTTGGAGTCCAAGTTTCAGTGCCCGATTAAAACAAAACCAAACATCTGACATTAAATGGTTTACAGGAAAATATTAGGAATGTGTGCATCTTTAGTTCTTAAATTCTAGACTGTTTTGCTTCTATTGTGCACTTTCAGTTCTGTTTCAAAAACAGATTTTTAGATTTATTCAGGTATGCATTCAAGTCCTCAGTTACTTCAAGCTGTGTTCAATGTTTCAGCTACGTTGAGCAATTTAAAAAAGCAGCTCTATGCATATTACAGATGAATTCATTACACAAGTTTTTTAGTAATTAAGCACACACCTCTAAATGCTTTCAAAATGAAGCAGATCCAGAACTTTAGCCTAAATAGCACTAATTCTGCTTTTGACAGGTCATCTGGCTAGTTATTAGGACTGTTGCCGACACAAACGTTCTCCAAATCCTTTCAAAAGAAAAACACCAATTCAAATCTTTAGGTCTAAAAAGCAATACTAGCTAGCTTAGAAGTTTAGTATTCAGGCACAAACTTTCTCCATTCAAATGTTTAGCTTTTATAGCAGTTGTACTGCCTTTGACAGGTCATCTGTGACTAGTCATTAAGACTGTTTTATACTTTAGCAATTAACTACACACACTTGTTTTCAAAATAAAAGTGCAAATTCACATCTTCAGCTTTATATACAGATGGAGCGGTATTGTTTTCGCCGATTTCAGTCGACTGTCAGTGCCCTTTTCGGCGCTGATCACACACTCATCACTCACTCATGAGCCGATGGTCAGCAGCCCCCCTCCTTGGTCTGTCAGGGGAAGATGTTAAAAATGTTAATGGGGCCATCCCCATTTTTAGCACCAAAGACGCAATTCCAGGGTGAAACCAAAAGGTGGAGCTTTAGTATATTACCTTTATACTTAGGGCCAAATATCAAGTATAGGCACAGTTCTGAGAACAGGACATAGATCTGATTATGTCAGTTCTACACTGTTTGCTAGGGCAGAGAGACAAACAGACAGATAGACAATAGTCTATCGATGTTGTATTAACTTAACTATCGAATTACACTATTTTACAGTTTAGTAATTAGGCACACACACTTCCTCCAAATGCTTTAAAAAAAAGCACCAATCAAAATCTTTAGCCAAAGCATTACTTTTTCTGTGTTTGACTGGTGTTTGACTGGTTAATTATTATATTATATATTATATTATATTACTAGTTAATGAGACTATTTTAGTTTAGTTGGTGCTTCCTTCAAAGCTTCAACTTTTCTCAATTTTAATTCAGCTCTCTTTAAACAACTCCCAATTCTCTTCAAATACATTCATCTATGCTTCCTGCTTCATTTGTGTACAGCTAAGTTTAACCTTTTCTACCCCAAGCCTATTTTCAAGCCTATAAGAGTGTTTTCTGAAAAATGGCATAGCTACATTCAAATGAATTTATCTCTGTAACCACAAAGTCTATTTGACTGCAAACAGTGTCATAATGTGACATGACACAATGACACTTCTGATACGTGATATGAGATGTAAAATTTGTGTAGGTGTTAGTGATGAGAAGTTTATGAATAATAGAAAATTAAAACTGTTTCAGTTATATCTCAGTAAAGCAGGCTAATGCAATTTCTAACCCCCATGAAATCATAGCACAATTGGGGAACATCAACTCAGCAAAAACTTGCGTTTCAATACAGTGAAGCAGTACCAAGTTAAACCAATTTAAATGACAAATGAGCTTAAGAGTTTCCTATTATCATTTATATTCTATATGTTTTCCACCTAAAACAGCAAATAAAAGTAATCAATATATCCAAATACCACTTACCTATACCAATCTAAACATATGTGAAGGTGTTCATTCGTGTCCACCTTTTCCAAATCTGTTGCTGTACAGGCCACTAGGGAGGACAGGTGTCTGTGCCTAGCAACAACTGGCTGTGGCCAGTGAGGTGTCTTTCTACTTGTTATAAGCTATGGAATTGGCCTAAAAGCCCCAGCACACAGTTGACAGGACTGTTAACCAGTAAAAATGGCTGATCGCATTTTATGGCCCTGGTGCAATAAAAAATGTCACCAAATGGCCCCCCATATATATTACTTTAGACAAGCGTTGTGGGAGGGCTGGAGAGTAACAGAGTGAGTGGGTAACCTCCCAGAACGTAGAAATAGAGAGAATGAGATTAGTTCACCAGTAATATGGACTTTGTGTGATAATATTTAAAAGTGTACATTGTTTATTTAGCTAGCGATTAGCTTAGCATTTTCATTCTTTGGCTCATAACTCACCACATGTGATAGCTAGCATGCTTAGAGTCCTTTATATTAGAGCGTTCATTTGAGCCCTTGTTAATGTGTGTTGCATAAAGTATCATAGCGGTAGAACCATAAGTGAGCCGTAAACTAGCCCAGCGCAGACTATATTGCTAACTACATGCTAATGGTTTATTGTATCATATCTTCATCTGTGTTCGATGTACATGAAGGACACTTATTTAGGGTCCCAGCCCTGACTGCTGCTGTTTAATTTGATTTTAGGCATGTCTATATTCATGCATTTGTTTATTATGTAAAACACACTGTTTATCCTGTAAAACACACTCCCCCCTCAGGAGGTGAATGGGGCCTAAATTAGACCAGCCTTTCAGATATATATAGCTCTACTTTCAGCAATTTTTCAGCAATGCATTCAGCATGGAAGCATTTACTGAGCATTTTCTTAATAACAATTTTTCTAGTTATGATCGTTCTTCCGTCCGTTTTTGGTACCTATCTCCTTCTACACGTTTTCAGCTAATACCATTCAAAATCAAACTATTCAGGTACTTCAGGAGAAGTGTGCTATTACTTTTCTTATTCATATGTTTCATAGTTTTTCGAAATATTAAGCTTTTTTCAGTTTTTTGTCTCATAGAAATAAATGGAGAAACACTCTTCAGGTTTGTCTACTTTCAGCTTTAACTACTACAGCATACTTTAAGCTACAGACACCTTTTAAACTACAAAACAATCTTCAGCTATTTAACCATTAATCTACTGTTTGGTCAGCTTTTTAATGTCTTTAATAGTTTCTGACTCATAGCACTTTAAGTATTGGGTGGTTTTTTGCCGAAATACTCAGCTTTTCAATTATTCTGTCTGTGCGTGATGAGTGCGTTATGTCACAGCTAGAGTGTAAGGGCACATTTGCCTTAATCGCATTAATTGCATGAGTTTGTATGATATATTATAATAATACGATTGATCGTATTATTATAAGAAGCACTCAGTAATAAATTCCATGATGAGATGAGAGCAACAGTTGGTAGACGCTGTACCTCCTCTCCTTTTCATACAACTCTGATACTGATAGTTTGTCTTGAGGGAGGCTCGCAAGTGTTCGTTCCGGTTCTATTAATGTTCCTCAGACTGATATCTTCCACAACTCTAGGAAATGACTTGGCCTGGAGTTTGCAGCTAACTGCTTAGCCATTTGTTAGCTTGCCTTGCTTTTCTTTATACTTCTTCCACATGCTACATTCAATGTAGTCTGCCGAAGTCTCCCCTCACTGTTTGTTTATTCTACTAAGTACTACAGTGCGATTCAGCTGATTCAGGATCAGCATTGATGTGGTTACAAATGACTTGTTTCCAAGAACTCTGCCTTCAGAAGATATTTAAATTGACGTAAGACACTTTTACCTTTCTTAATTTATCTGGCCCCGGCTCTATTCGGATCCGGTTCAGTGAGCGCTGCAGCGGTCTTAGACCCCGCCCCTAACGGTTCTCATTGGTTTACAAGCGTATTTAAGGCCAGTACTGATAAACAGCTTGCTCCACCTGTGACCCATCGTTTGTCTATATGTGTATTCAGAGCCAAGGTGCAACAGAATTTCCAAACATTATTAATAAAAACAAACGGCGTTAACACGCATTGTCTGTGTTAACACAGTCTTGCCCAGCACTAATACTTATGCAACTCAGATGTAATTCAATGGTATAAATCGTCCTACAACTACCAAAGCTTTGGCAGGCAATTGTACAGGCTTCTGTGCACTATCGAGGGCCAGAAGTGCACAACTGCCCTCTGGTGGCAAATGTACATTGCAGCTGTAAGATTGCAGATTACGTCTGCTGCGCTCCCTGCCTTAACCAGTCATTGTGGGTTAGGACATATTTTTTAGTGAGAATTAAATGAATTGTTTAAAAGAGACTTGTACCAACATAAACAAACATATATATTAATAAAAAACTGTTTTTCTGTTTTTAACCTTTTAATTTCTGCACATTCAGCTCTGCAACTATTTGTCACAGTTCACGTCACATAGTCAGGTTTCTCACTCATTTCCGGTTTTATTTTGTACCACTTCCTGTTCAGTGCCCATGTTTTCAGTTCCAGTTTTACCTCCGGTTTTAGTTGACGCACCTGTGTCCTGTTAGTAATTACTCACCTGCTACCTATCCAGCCATCATCATCACTCTGCATTTAAGCACCAGCTCTAGCCCTGCCCAGTTGCCAGATTGTTTGTTCATCCACCCGTGACAACTCTCCAGCGTCTTCCTGTAAGTTTATCGTGCACCAGTTTCTGTCTGCTGTCTTGACCGTGTCTTTTGCCTTGCCCTCGTCTGTACCGTTGCTGGAGTTTCTGGATTGCTGTGTATTCGACCCGAGCCTGTTTTTTGACCACCGATTGCCAGATCCTTGCCTGTACTGAAACCGCTACCTTGTATATCGACCCTTGCCTGCCTGACTACGAGAACTATTAAACCTTTTGTCACCGAGCCTTGTCTCCACTGTGCATGTGGGTCCGCTACCGAGAGCGCCGTGACACTATTGCAGTTCCAATTAGCTACACTTTGAATTCATCAGCTAGTTTCAATTATGTTATAACTGCTTAGTTTTCTTCTTACACTGATTTATTCAGGTAAACATGAAAATGTCTGAATTACTTTTAGTTTGGTTTTCAATGCGTCTGTTACGTTCACTAATTCTCCATCATCACATCGAGCATCTCTAGTTAGTATATTTATTTCCAAGTTCCAAGTTCCTAAACCTTAAACCTGCAAATTGGTTTTGACTTGTTGTGAATTGACACTGTAATAAATAAACTAAACTGAATTCAGTTCAATTGGAATAAATTGAATCAATTGGATGAAAAGCAAATGCACTTCACTAGGCATGATAAGCAAATTACAGCAATACCTGCTACTGTTGGTGAGTAGCTCTGTCCCACGACTCCAGAACAGACTGGGCTTGGGAGCGGCTCGGGGGCGACATTCAATTATCACCTGCCCTCCTCTGGCTGCTGGGATGAGCTTTCGTACTGGATTCAACCTGAAGTCTGGGGCCTGGACTGAAAAAAAAAATGGAAGTAGAAACATAGTGAAAAGAACTGGACAAAGAAGAAGAGGGCTGATGGTTTTATATGTAAACAAAAATATGTTGATGCTAACTATGTAGTAGTTAGTAGGGTCTTTACTGTACTGCTACTGTAATAAAGGAACCGTAATAGTCAACAGTAGTTTTATTCAACTGGAAGCGCAACTCAATATGTCCTACCTTGGACTCTAAGCTCAGAAGTGGAGTAGATAGTACCATGTTTGTTTTCAGCCACACACTGGTACATCCCAGAATCCTCCAGCGCCAGATTACTTATTTTAAGACGAGCACCACTCACCTCCATCCGATCCTGGGAGGTAGTCAAAGTCAGACAGAAGATAGAGAATCAGAGAATGTACAATGTGTAAAATCCCCTGAGATACATAGATGGTCAAAATGAACAAATCTTACAGGAGATGTTACTCAGGAACAAGTATTAGAAACCACCCAACAAATGTGCTAACTGTATTATCTACGGTATAAAGGTCTGCAGTAAGATGAATGAGGAATGCAGGAAAAGTTAAGCTTCGCTGAGTCAAGTGAGACATTTTTTTGACTTTATTTAGAAAATGAAACATTTGGAAATTGAAAGCATTAAAATGGTTTACTACCCATTGCACAGCAGAAAATTAGATTTACTGTAAGTGCTGGACTTTATTAGCAGGAGACAGAGAGAAAAATAAAAAAAACAAACATATATGTTAACATGAGCACCTTAACTCAACATCGTTTTTCTATGTGCTACCTGTGTGCTGAGCGGCTGTGCATTCCGTAGCCAACGTATGGAGGGGCGTGGTTTACCAGCAGCAACACAACTCCAGTGGAGCTCAGAACTAATCTCCACCTCTGAGTCACTCATCACCTGCAGCCACTCTGGCTGAGCTGAAAGGCAGGGAAAAAAATGACTGAAAGAAGACACAGGAAATTACACCACATGAGTTTCAAATAATAAAGAGTAACATTATGAAAGCATTGATGGTAACAATTTCATTTCTTTACCTTGAACAGTGATGCGTCCCTGATATCTGTCACTTCCTTCAGAGTTGTAGGCTTCACACTCGTAAACACCCTCGTCATCAAAGGTGAGCTCTTGTAGGGTGAGAGTTGGGCCCTCTGCAGAAGAACCTGCCTTGGATGGCATCAGTCCATCCACCTTCCTCCATCTCAGTTTTGGAACTGGGCTATATGGGCAATATGAAGATATATGTATGTATATGAGGGAATACACAAATGCAAAGCTGAAGTTCAGGCAAGCTTAATGTTATAGAACAGTGTTGAGAAGAAATATCAAAGCTTAACATGCTTCTTGCTGTTACATAAAGTATTTGTATTTAGTATTTACTTTATGTAACAGTTTGTACATTTTAAGCTTACTTTCCATATGCAAAGCACTCTAATTGAGCAGTGTGTCCTGTGAGTGCGTAGGTTTCTGCTGGGAAGCGCACTTTGATGGTTGGAGCTGACTTCCTGGAATTGCCTGAAAAAAGGTAGACATATCCAGGTTAATATCGCTCACGTTGTACATCCTGTTCCTAACTGAAGAGCTGGATGGGACATGTGCATTACTCCTGTATTGTCCATCTGTAGTTGTTAGGGATGACACCTTAACTACTGGTACAAAAAGGAAAAGATGTTGGAAGAAACTGGACAAAGAGAATGGGCAAAACAAAACAGATGATTTTGTGTCTCATGAAGGTCCTCAGAAAAGAAGACAACACGAAAGGAGTCCTACTGATGACACGACCCCCAACCATTTAAGCCCAAACATCATGAGTTACAGCTAGACCCGCAGCCTGTTATCGTAGCTCAGTGTCTCATCTATTATACCTATTATATTATTATATACCCTCTAATGCGCTTGCTAAACTGATTTAAGGAGGATATGGGGACGTTTTGACCCGACCTAATGTTTAACAGTAGAGCTATTCAAATAACAAAGGTAATTCAAATTTATTAAATAAAAAATTAATTAAAACACATTTCTTTAGGATTTCTACTGATTTCCTTTGGGCTCTGTGCATTCAAATTGTTAGTTGCATGCAGACATGGTAAAACGTGTTAAATATTATGCATTATGCATGGTGGGCGGCACGGTGGTGCAGTGGGTAGCACAGCGAGAAAGCCCTGGGTTTGATTTCCGGGTGTCTTTCTGTGTGGAGTCTGCATGTGGGATCTCTCCGGGTGTATTGCCTGTAGGTGTGTGTGAATGGTTGTTGCCCTGTGATGGACTAGCAACCTGTCCAGGGTGTACCCCACCTCTCAAAGCAAATAAATGGTGGAAAATGGATGGATGATTCCTGGGCTTACCATGTTTCTGCTCTGGGCTCTGGGCACCCACTCCCTCTTTCTACCTCAGTAAACTCCCTGCAATTCACACACTTGGACCCTCCCCTCTGCCTCCCTTCAATGCTGCATGCATGCTACTCATGGCTCATGCATTTCCAGGGACTCTAAGCATCTTGGACTAAAGTATGTTTGTTTGCCTTTACTTATTCACTTAGTCATGCTTGTTTAACTCTGTCCATGTTAGTCATGCATTGCTGAGCGTTTAAGACGTGACATTAATGTTTCTCATATGCTCAGACACGATGTGTGCAGCCCTTTGCTTGCTCATGTTTAGCCTGCTTTAGCTCTTGCTCATGTTTAGCCTGCCTTGGCTCTTGCTCATGTTTAGTCTGCCTTAGCTCTTGCTCATGTTTAGCTGTATTAGTTCATCTGGATTTGTGTCTTGTTCTGTTTATCGGGTATTTGCCCCGCCTGGTTTTATTTAGGTTTAGTGTTGCAGGAGTGTGAATTTGACCTCTGCTCCCCTCTCTGATGGGAGTCTCATGGACCCCAAAAAACTCGATTCGCCATCTTGTGTGGCGAATCGTGACAATATCTTTCCCGTGTCCTAAAATTCTATTCTGTAGCTCAGTGGAAATGTGAATTGGCCAAGTTGTGACCTGCTCAGATACCCAGAATTTAACATGCTCAACTACAATGCCAGCAAAGTAAGTTTGATTCTCACTGTTTTAAATTTAAAAAACTAGAAAACAGTGTTACATTTTCTGTTGTTGTTGTTTCTAAATATATTCAGTTTATTTATGCCACAGCATAAATGTGTTCTATTTTCTACAACTTTGTTGTTTCTTATAGTGGCAGAGAAAGATGGCAAATAGCAAAATATATACACCACCGTGTATGGTTAAGTTACACATAGTGATGTGAAGCATAACACACCATCAGTTATGACAGTGAGCAGGTTGGCCTTGCTGAACGTGCTCTTGGTACTGACGTCCATGTTGATGGTGGTGAAGCAGAAGTAGTTCCCTGTGTCGTTTGGCTCTGCTTTGGCCACATACAGGTTCCCTGTTACTTGAGACACAAACCAGCGGCCGTCATCTTGCTTGAGGAAGTTGGGAAACTCGTTGATGAGCCAGCGGTAAGACAAAGCTGGAGAAAGAATTATATTTATCTTTCACAAATCCAGTCTAAACTTGGTTTACATGTACCTTCTGAGAATTAGCCAAAACAATACAACTTAATTTTAAATGTATCCATATAAAAAGCTCTGTCTCATTAAAGAAGACGAATAGCTGCATGCTGTTGTAGGCTTTCTACCAGTTTTTTCTCAATGAAGAAACCTTCCAATACCTGGGTAATGTGGAGGTGGCTGGCAGGCCAGGAATGCTCCTACCCCTTCGTATGCTGTTTGAGGACTCCTGCTGTCTGTAGAGAAGTCATGGAGGTCTGGATGAAGGACAAAGAGAAGAGAATCCAAAACATTTACACAGGAACACAGCAAAAGAAAATGCAATAATATGTAGTTGGTAGTAACCACTAAATGCATTAAGTGATTTGGGGAAAAAAATAATATTAAATGCTTCTGTTATATACTGTTAGTATGGGTCAAATCAAATCATTCAAGTGTGTGTTGCCTTTTTGAGTAAAGTAAATTCTTTTTGGCTTTTGTCTCTGATCACTCACAGCCAAATTTGAGGTTAGCTGCTCTGCTGACGATGGTCCCACAGCGGTTGAGAGCCAGACACTGATATGAGCCTGTGTCTTTGCCAGAGTCAGGGCTGTTTATTACCAGGTTGCCAACGACTACGGTATACCGGGGATCCAAACCAAGTGGTACTTCAGTGCCATTCACAAGCCATCTGCAAGTCAGGGAGAAAATTATAGCTAATAATTTAATAAACCAAACCAGTAAAAGGTTCCAGAGAGTTAGATACTGATCTCACACATCACTTTTTAAAAAATTAACTTTGTATCTATGTAACTGGGGTGGAAATTTCCCATAAAGCCGCAGATAAGAGAGTTGCCTTTGGTGAGATTTAATATATAAAAAGGAAGGAAAATAAAAATAATGGGGAAAGCAAATCAAAAGCATGGATGTTGATCGTGCACATCAACAAACCAAAACCCAGTTGGGGAGATCAGTGCATACACCATGAAGGTGTAATGCAAAGAGCCCACAATCCTCAAGTTGCTTCTGCCTTTTAACCCCTCTGTCCGACTACGGTGGAATGTCTGTGAAGCCCAATCAAACTGCATGCACTATCTCCTCCCTGTCGCCGTGTGTGTGGAGATGTTTAAATTCTCACACCTGCATTGCTGACGTCCAACTATCAGAGAGAAAGGAGCACTAAGTCTCAACAGACAGAGAGACACAACTTAGGTTTGGGAGCTAGAGTCTATTAGGCAGAGATAATAATTAAACAAAATAAAACAAATACATACAGTAAGACAAAACACAATATATTAAATGCAGAACATAAGTAATAAATCATATAATAACTGCATATTAATAAGGAAGAAATATTTTTTCTCACAACAGAAACCAAATCAGTTTGAACCATAAGTCAACCATATAGTAAGTCAATTTGAAACATAAGGTTGCGAAAATAAAAACACAACCAAACTAAGTGTAAATGTCACAGCTCATGTTTATTAGTCACTGTGTTAGTCATTTCCGGTTTTATTTTGTCACCACTTCCTGTTTCCAGCATCAACATCAGCAGTTCTAGTTTTACTTAACTATCGGTGGGTAAAAACTACCGGTTTTAGTTAACTCACCTGTGTCCTGTTAGTAATTATATTATATCACGTCTCTTGCCATAGTTCCCCGCCAGATTGTCTGCATTGTTTTGACCAGCATTCCAGTACTTCCAGCATCTTGTGTTCCGTGTCTGACCTAGTTTATTACCGACCTTGCCTTTAGCCCAGTCTCCGACAATCCAGTGCCATGAGTTCTGACCATTGTATGTATGTTGACCTCGTCTTTGCCTACTCCCTGTCGGATCCAGTTCCTGCCTGCTACGTGTATGACCTCTGCCTGCCTGACCTCGATTATTAAAACTTTTGATCTTAACCAAGCTAATACTGTGCATTTGGGTCCTTCCTCCATCGCTGGTTGTGACAGTAAAAGGTTTTGACACAAGTGCATATAAACACACACAGTATATGTAAGTGTGGGCACATCACCCACCTGTAGGAGGCAGTTGGATTAGCTCTGGCCTGACAGCTCAGGATCACCTTGCCTTCACTCAGTCCCTCTGGGTAGATTAAACTGCTTGGCTGTTCTTCAAACACAGGCCCACTGTCATGACCCGACACACAAACATCTCCACCTAAAATAAAGGAGACAATCAAGACTAAATGAAACTGATATGAAATTTGCAAAGACAAACGATAAGATAAACCAAGACAGTACTGATAAAAGTATTTATTTTATTGATGGATTTGAATGAAAATGTTAAATGGAAGATCAATGAATGAAGCAAGACTCTCACACAATAATAGGTAAAAATAACACTACAGTGATCAGGCTGTTTCTGTTGAGCACTCAACAACTTGGCATGCCTTCTCTGACAGTGATATCTCACAGTATGGTAGAGAACTGTAACTAGGAGATTTTAAATGGTCAGATTGAATAAGTACACATGGCTCTGCTGCCATTGATGTCAGCAAAGCCAAGTGACTGCCCCCTCCCTACAGGAGGTAATATTATTAGAAAGCACCTTCCCTTTCCATGCTCTGCAGGAAAGACTACTGAACCTGGAAAACAGAATGCTATAAGAGGTGCTCTGAGAGCATGATAACGATTTGCAAAGGGGTGTTTAGTCGCTGTAAGAGCAGAGCAGGAGCCTGGTTTACAGTGCTGGCACTAAGTCAGACCTGTTCCCTGTGCCAAGACACCCTAATTTGCCCTTTTTGCCAGAGTTTCTAGTCATGCACATCCGCAACCTCCCCTCCCACCCAACCCGATTAAACATGAATATGTCAGACATGTTGGAAGTCATATTATAAGGGGGCCAAAGATCTCAAAGGAACATTATCATACTACAGTAGATGAATGTAGATGACATAATTCTATTTGAATCAATGAATCATAATGTCTAAGCCAACTCATAGTTTGTCCCAATAACGTAACATCTCTTCACTGGATATAAAAAAGTAAGAAATCCTTACAAATTACAAATTATTGATGTTAAAGTTTCATCTCATCCCGAATTCCATAGTTCCATATGCCAAAAGACATCATTTTAATTTAATTTAATTTAATTTAATTTAATTTGATTTGATTTGATTTGATTTGATTTGATTTAATTTAATTTAATTTAATTTAATTTAATTTAATTTAATTTAATTTAATTTAATTTAATTTAATTTATATTGCTCCAAATCACACAAAGGTTATCTCAAGGCACTTTAAATAGTAAGGTTTAAGACCTTACACAACTAAACACAACAGATCCCACATACAGCAAGCCTTTAATTTGATAGCAACAGTGGAGAGGAAAAACTCCCTCTCTAATGAGGAAGAAACCTCCAGCAGAACCAGGCTGGATGTGGGCAGCCATCTGCCTTGACCGATTGCGGTGAGGGGATAGACAGAGAGAGAAAAGCACAGCAAACACAACAAGCAAAAACAGAGCACAGGCAGGATGGTTGGACAAGGGACTGAATACAGGCAGGATGGTTGGATCCGCGGCTGCCCATCACAGACACATAGCTCTGAGTCCAATGATACCTGTAGGTGAGGACAGAGTGGGGGAGAGAGAGAGCGGGGGAGAAGCAAAACTACTGGAGAGAAAGAGACAAGGTTAGTTAAACATGGAACAATGATGGGAGGTTATTGGACAAAGGTAGGAGGAAACAGAGGAGCTCACTGTACAGTATATATTAAGTCCCCCAGCAGTCTATGTCTATTGCAGCTTAACTAAGAGATGGTTGCTGTGACTAACAATCATTGCCAGTCACCTGGACCATCTCCAACTAAAAGCTTTATCAAAAAGGAAGGATTTAAGCCTGATCTTAAAGGTGGAGAGTGGTCAGCTTCTCAAACCTGAACAAGGAGCTGGTTCCACAGGAGAGGAGCTTGGTAGCTAAGGGCTCTGCCTCCCATTCTACATTTAAACACTCTAGAAACCACAAGTAGCCCAGCGCTCTGAGAATGAAGCGTTCTGCTGGCAGCATAAGGAACTATGAGGTCTTTAAGATAAAAAGAAGCTTTTTCATTAAGTGCTTTGTAGGTGAGTAGGAGAATTTTAAATTCTATCCTACATTTTACATTTTTTACATTTTTCTGGGACATCCAGATTTTGATGTCTTTGAAACAACTTTAAATTTTGACCAGATGATCTGTTTCATTTGGTTCCAAAGACATCTATAGCTGAGATGAAAATTTATAGAATGCTAATAATCTTACCTAGAGGAGACATGTATAGGCTGAACAGAATTGGACCAAGCACAGAACCCTTTGGTACTCCATAGCTAATCCTTGTGCATGTGGAGAATTTGTCATTAACATGAACAAACTAAAATCTGTTCAACAAATAGGAGAATCCTTTAATTCTGATTCTATGTTCTAATCTCTGTAACAGAATGTTATGATCAATTGTATCAATCAATCAGCACCAAGGCCTAACAGGGCAAGGACAGAAAATAGACCATTATCTGAAGCTAGGAGAAGATCATTAGTGACTCTAACCAGAGCTGTTTCTTTGCTATGATGTTTTCTAAAGCCTGATTGAAAATCTTGGTACAGGTTATTCCCACTCAGGTGGTCAGATAATTGTTTAGCCACGATTTTTTCAAGAATCTAGAAATAAAGGGTAAATTTGAAATGGGCCTATAGTTGGCTAGTTCTCCAGGGTAGTTTTTTTCAATAAAGGTTTAAAAGCCTGAGGTACGTAGCCTAAATGTAAAGATTGGATGATTTGATTTAATAGACGAGTTGAAAGGTAGAACTTCTTTTGAGTAATCTGGTTGGGATTGGGTCTAAAAGACAACATGACGACTTGAAAGGGTTAATTATTGAAGTTAACTCCATATGAGTTATGGAGAAGAAGCTGTCTAGGTAAGAAGAACTTGTTAAATTTAAATTTTGACAGTGTCAATCTATGTGTAAAGGCATAGCCTTTCACGACCAAGCTTTTCTCTTGCAGGACCAGATTCTGGAACAGGTTAGGGAAGCAGACACCATCTGTACTTTTAAAACTAGTCTAAAACTTTCCTTTGGATAAAGCTTTTACTGTAGCTAAAGCTGACTCTCTTAGTTAAGTTGCTATAGCTTTAGGCAGTTTGATATGCTGAGCTCCTCCATTTTTCTCATCTTTCCTCAGATGACAATCCACACTAATCCTGGTTTTGCTGAATATGTAGTTGAACACTAATACACTAAAAAACCGGGCACCTACCTAAAGCCTCCTTTAGAGCCACTAAAGTGAGGACCAGCACATACAGCAAGCGTTCCATTTGGACAGCCGTGGGATCACAAGTGGTCAGAGAAGAACCCTTCAGTCCAGACCCAGGCCTGTGTAGTGAAGAAAAAACAAAACAACATACAATTGTTATGGTCCATGTCTTTAAGTCGTAAGTTCCTTGTAGATCAGTTAAAGCAGTGCAGTAGAGCAGACAGTGGAAGCACATGAAGCCTGTGTATCAGATGCAATCTCACAAATACAATACTCATAAGCATTCAGTAATGAATACTGAATGCTTCTCACCTGTCGCCCAGCCATGTCTGACCCCTGCTGCACCTGTCGCCCAGCCATGTCTGACCCCTGCTGCACCTGTCACCCAGCCACGTCTGACCCCTGCTGCACCTGTTGCCCAGCTACGTCAAGCTCCAGCGCAGCAGTCATGGCCTGTTCAAGCTCAAGCGCAGCAGTCAGGGCCAGTTCAAGCTCCAGCACAGCAGTCACGGCCAGCTCAAGCTCCAGCGCAGCAGTCTAGGCCAGCTCAAGCTCCTAAGCTGCCATGTCAAGCTCAACCTGTGCAGGAGCCATCTTGCCCAGCTCAAGCCCCTGTGCACAAACCACTCCCAGTTCCAGCCCAAGCACCAGCTTCCACCACGTCAAGCTCCAGCTCCAGCTCCACACGTCAAGCTCGAGCTCGAGCTCCGCCACGTCAAGTTCAAGCTTCAGCTCCTGTTCGGCCATGGTCAGTGCAAGCACCACTTCAGCCATGTCTGGCTGAAGTGCCCAGTCAAGCCAAGCTCCTGCCCAGATTCTAGCCTTTGTTGGTCTGGAAGGGGCCATTCCAGCCCCTGTTGGCTCGTCTCTGGTGGCCTGGTAAAGCGGTACCCTCTAATCCTGGTTCCTGATGGTCCGGTGCCAACCCCCCCAGTTCTAGTTCTTGATGGCCCATTGAGGCGGACCCCTCTAGTGCTGATTCCAGGTAGTCCGGAGATGACCACGCCAGTCTTAGCTCCTGGTGGTCCGGGGATGTCAGTCTCAGCTCCTGGAGGCTCAGGGACGACCACCCCAGTCTCAGCTTCTGTGTGGCCCGGGGATGATCACGCCAGTCTCAGCTCCTGGTGGTTTGTTGATGACCACGCCAGTCTCAGCTCCTGGTGGACCTGAGATGACCACGCCAGTCTCAGCTCCTGGTGGACCAGAGATGACCATGCCAGTCTCAGCTCCTGGTGGACCAGAGATGACCACGCCTGCTCCGGTCCCTGTGCCCTCTGCTCTCATGTCTGCAGGTGTTACCCCCGGGGTTTCTGGTGGTCCAGAGAGGACCGCATCTGGCTCAGTTCTAGGTGGTCCAAGGGAGACCACGTCGGCCTTGGTTTCCTCTGCTTTGGTGTCTCCAGGTGTCCACCCTAGGGGTTTCTGAACACTGTCCTGCCTCTGCTCTGCTATGGTCCTTGGGTCTGGGACCGACTCCCCTGCCCTGCTCTCCAGCCCATGGCGTGCGTCTCGCTGCCATCCTGCAGTCCCAGTTCTCCTGTTCCTGCTCCTGGTGGCCCAAGCAACTCTCTCTGGTCACCCCATGCTCTACGGCTGAGTGGATGGCCTCACCTTTGTTGCTCTCTGCCACAAGGGTGGCGCTGCCTCTTCCGTTGTCGACTCCCCAGTCTCCTAGATCGTCCTCGTCCTGGAGGTCATCGTCACCCCCTGTGGGCCTCTGGACGCTCCGTCTTTCAACACCAGCCTCCCAAGTCACTTTGGTGGTT
This sequence comes from Betta splendens, assembly GCF_900634795.4. NCBI lineage: Eukaryota > Metazoa > Chordata > Actinopteri > Anabantiformes > Osphronemidae > Betta > Betta splendens. The sequence goes on along the minus strand of NC_040885.2, from coordinate 4,014,785 downwards.
CCTGGGCACTTGTGAGAGCCATGGACTGTGTGTCTGACACTCTGGCCTGCAGTGTGGGGGCCCCCCTTTCTCTTCACCCTCTATACGTCAGACTTCAGACACGTCCCGGACAGCTGTGTTCTGCAGAAGTTCTCTGATGACTCTGCGATTGTCGGACTTATCACTGATGATGACGATGCAGAGTACAGAGGACTTGCTCAGGACTCGTGCCAGCGCAACTACCTCCTGATTAATGCAGGGAAAACAAAGGAGAGGGTGGTGGATTTTTGCCGACGACAGTCTGCTGTCATCCCACCGATGCACATCCAGAAATGCACCCACTTGTGCATCTCAACAATAAACTGGACTGGACTCATTACACGAATGGTCTGTACAGGAAGGGTCAGAGTAGACTTTACTTCCTGAGGAGACTGCGATCTTTTGGACTGAGGGGGCCACTGCTGAAGACCTTCTATGACTCTGTGGTGGCATCAGCCATCCTGTATGGTGTCATCTGCTGTAGCAGCAGCATCAAGGTGAGGGACAGGAAGAGACTGGACAGGGTCATCAAAAAGTCCAGCTCTGTCCTGGGCTGCACTTTGGACACGGTGAGAGAAGGATCCTGGCTAAACTGACATCCATCATGGATCAGGACTCTCACCCACTGGAGGACTCACTATCTGCTCTAGAGAGCAACTTTGAGGGTTATATAATATAGCTTTCTTCAAACTTTGATTGACAGCTGTCAAACAGTCAGCCCTATCTTGTCACATGTAAATTGAATATCAAAGCCGGCTACGGGTAGAGATGTCATAAAAGTGTCATGCACAGAGCAGAGTAGTGCTAGTAGTGTAGTGCTTTTGTTCATGAGGTTAAACATTAAACCTAACATATATATCTTATATCTTCCACGATGTCTGAGCTTTTTCCACGCTGAAGGTTCCACAATGTGTCAGGGCTCGGGCAGGCGGCGGACCCACATGCACAGCACGGAGGCAGGATTATGATCAAACAGAGGTTTATTCCCAAGGCAAGGTCAGACGGTCCAGGTCATACACAAAATGATCACGGCAAAAGTACAGGCAGGGATAAGGCAAACTCACGGTCAGGTAGTTAGTCCAGGTTCTTTTACAGACAGGATACGCGGAGCAAGGCAAAACAGGAACAGGCACGAGGGACACGGAACACGAAACACGAAAACTCGTGAAACACGGGAAACTAGGAACGCTCAGGAAACACAGAACACTAAGGAAACTCGGACTCTTCAAGAAACACGCAACACTGATGAAACACGACAATCTGGCAAGTGACTACGGGAACAGGAGGTGACTAAATACACAGGTGAGTGATTAACTGATTACAGACAGGTGTGGGTGAATGAACTAGGGAGTGAGCACTGAACTGGCAACGGGAAGTCTACAAAATAAAACAGGAAGTAGTGACGACAGGAAACAACTAGAAACAAAACCCAAATCATGACACAATGTGCACTGGCGGCTCCATTATATCTGCAATTGTCCTGACACCTGATCATCATGTGGTCACTATAGAACAATAGTGGGTCTGAGTCTCTATTGCAACTTTTTGCCCCATTAAACAAAGAACCACTGAAGTGTGTGTGTGTGCGCGTGTGTGCATGCGTGTGTCTTCTCTTCACTGTAACTCTGCTTCTCATAATACAGTTCGTTTCTGCCTGTTTAACTAAGCAGGAGTCTGCTTTGAAACAGACAGTTCCCCCATCCACCCGTTCCATCTGGAGGCCTTAGTGTCTCCTGTAACCCCAACCCAGAGTCCCTGGTAAAAAACAGTTCTGTCAATTACGAGTACAGAGGGAGAGAGAGATGAAGCTAGAAGAAGAAATATGAGCGCTTCTGTTAACACAAATGTATTTTATCCTTTCATGGAATATCTATAGACTTTTCCTTGAAAGTCTTTGCTCTGTTTTACCTTTACTGTACCTCACAGCACAAAGAAGCACACAGAATCACAAAAGAGCCAAGCACAATGTGCATAGTTCATAGTTAGAAAGTGACACAAATAGGCTGTAGATTTATTCTTGATAATTGGTTGTCTGTGATGCTGTATAGTATAATACATAGCCCCAGTTGGTACTTGGAATGTCAAAATGCCAAGTTTGAATTCTAGCAGCAAACACTAACAGATACTTTCATCAAACACTTTCTATCAGATGAATATAATATTCAGTTGCTTGTATAGTACAGTATAGTGACCATTTCCGTTATTGGATTCATGTCCTTGGAACCAAATGAAACAGAACAACTAGTCAAAACTCAGAGCGATGCAGCGAAACTGATCCATGCATTTGTTACCTCTAGGCTGGACTACTGTAACTCCTTACTCATAGGATGTCCTAACAGCTCCTTAAAAAGCCTACAGCTTATTCAAAATGCTGCAGTCAGAGTTCTGACAGGACTTAGAAAGAGAGATCACATTTCTCCTACATTAGCTTCTCTGCACTGGCTGCCTGTAAAATGTAGGATAGAATTTAAAATTCTCCTACTCACCTAAAAAGTACTCAATGATAAAATCCTTTTTATCTTAAAGACCTCATAGTTCCTTATGATCCCAGCAGAACACTTCGTTCTCAGAGCGCTGGGCTACTTGTGGTTCCTAGAGTGTTTAAATGTAGAACAGGGGGCAGAGCTTTTAGCTACCAAGCTCCTCTCCTCTGGAACCAGCTCCCTCTTCAGGTTTGAGAAGCTGACACACTCTCCACCTTTAAGATTAGGCTTAAAACCTCCCTTTTTGATAAAGCTTATAGTTAGAGATGGTTCAGGTCACTGGCAATTATTGTTAGTCACAGCAACCATCTCTTAGTTAAGCTGCAATAGACATAGACTGCTGGGGGACTTAATTTATACACTGAGCTCCTCTGTTTCCTTCTACCTCCTCTGTCCAATAACCTCCCATCATTGTCCCATGTTTAACTAACCTTGTCTCTTTCTCTCCAGTAGTTGTGCTTCTCCCCCGCTCTCTCTCTTTACCCCCCCACACACACACACACACACACTCTCTCTCCCTCTCTCTCCTCACCTACAGGTATCATTGGACTCAAAGTTTGGTGTCTGTGATGGGCAGCTGCAGATCCAACCATCCTGCCTGCATCCAGTCCCTGGTCCTACCATCCTGCCTGTGCTCTGTTGTTGCTTGTTGTTGCTTGTTGCTGTGCTTTTCTCTCTCTCTATCCTCTCACCCCAACTGGTCGAGGCAGATGGCCGCCCACATCCAGTCTGGAGGTTTCTTCCTCGTTAGAGAGGGAGTTTTTCCTCTCCACTGTTGCTGTCAAATTAAATGCTTGCTGTATGTGGGATTTGTTGGGTTTAGTTGTGTGAGGTTTTAAACCTTACTTTGTAAAGTGCCTTGAAATAACTTTGTTGTGATTTGGCGCTATATAAATAAATTGAATTGAATTTACCACCCAACATCGTGTCCTCGCACTGTGCATGTGGGTCCGCTCTCTGCCGTAGTCTGACACACTATCATCTGGGCGAAGCAGAGTGATGTTCACAGGTACACTCTCTAGCAGTGAGTGTCCACGAATGAACAGGAATAATTGTAGTGTAAAACACTGACATAATAATACTAAACTGTACAGTTTAACAAAATACTCCACAGTTCGCAATTCACACACACTGTGATGTTTAAATTAGGTCCACAGCTAATTTAAATTGGACTAATTGGACTAATTTAACAAGTCTCATTAAAATGTCTGTAAATATGGTAAATAGTATATAAATAGTCTACTATGGCTTAGCTTTAAAATAAGCCAACGATAGATAAGTAAAAACATAAAAAAGTTCCAAATTTGTAACTGGTCCTGCTCTTACCTATTGACCAGCACAAAAATATACTAAAACAGCATGAAGCCAAAGCAGTAATGTAACCCTTGAAACCAAAACTAAGTCAGTGAATCACATCACTTTCATTTGCTTATTGCTGTTCCTATAGCTGAGCTGAGAGAAAGGCCACACATACATACTGTTCAGATAATTAGACAGTGTAGCTTCGCCCACTGCAGTGATCATTAGCTTTGCTGAAGGGCAGACACACAACAATATCATAAAGTATACTTCTTGTTAGTCCGTTATCTCCTCATCTCTCAAATGTCCAGCAGTCACAGCAGGGTGCTGAGGGTCACATCTGTCTGAGATAAAAGAACTGACTTTTCTGGTGTTAGCACTGGTGTTAGAACAAAGGACTGTTGAACTAGTTGGCCATGCTGACATGGATCGCCTGTGTGTCAGAAAGCTTCACTGTCTTACTCGGAGTAAGAGTGCATCATGGAGGCTTTTCAATTGTTACTCCAGAGTAGCCTTCATTGATACTGAGCAGCTGAGAGGTGTGGTGGAAATTTTATATTATCCCTTAATGCCAATCATTTTCATTTTTATTAATGCCTTAATAATGATCTGATTGTTTTTAAATTATGTTTATATTCTTAAGTGTTGATCATATACATCCCTAAACATTCTATGCATTGTTCAAGTATATTGCTGCAAGCCTCTGAGCAAGAGGGGTCCTCTTTTGTTATCTTTTGAGCAGGAAGCCTAGTTCTGATTTGATCACTCTGACTTGATGACTCTGTGACGTAGTGTTTGACTTAGACAAGGAACAGAATGCTCCTTGAGTGAGGCCCCCTCTTCTCTCATCTTTGTTCTTGCTGACTTGACAAATTGTCCTGAAGTTTGAGCTTATGTGTGGAGGTTTTGTGTTAGCTGTAGACTTTAAAACTCGGGACAGGAGGAGAAGTTTTCAGAGAACCTTGGTGTGCACTTTGTGTGAGCATCAACTTGCTCTCTCTGTACTTTAATGCAGTACGGTCGCATCGCCACCGTGCAACGGGTGCATCCCCGACTAAGGATTTTTAATCCTGCAGCAAGCTGAAAAAATTTAGGGTGCTAGTCTCATTTTAACCACCTGGTGGCGCAAAGATGTGAGGTCCGACTGTTAATTTCTATCTGTGTCTGCACATTAAGCACAAAAAACGATGTCATGTTATTGTATCATTAAATGTAGAGTAGTTCATTTTTAAATATTATAGATTATTATGTGTCTTTGCTCGCTAGTGCGCGCTAATGTTTGTTGTAAATTGCCAAAGCTGCTGATGTCTTTACACAGAGTCAGCCGAGAGACACAGTCCCATCTCCAGCCAATTCAATATGACAATATAAGTATAGTAACATAAAATAGGAATATATATTTATTCATCAATCTGTGTTATAAATGTATTTTATATGTATGTCTGTACTTGTCTTCCGGTTTGTTGGTTATGACGAAAAAATACAAAACAAACTGGATAGACAAACAGAATTTAAGTGTTGTTGTTTTTTTGACACAAGGCACAGAGTTGGATTTAAAGCTGATTTTTTGTTTTGAGAAAAAAGCAGAGAACAAAAGAATAAATCATTCTCTTGTTATAGCAGCTTCTAAGTTGGAGAAAACAAACTCTTAAAATTTACTCAGACCGCAATGACCTATAGTTTGCTCTGACTCTTAATGAAACGTAAGAGCCTGAATGGCAGATGATGTGTCCAGATAGAGCTTAACCAAAAATGTATGCATGTGCTAATGCAGGCAACGAGAGAATTGGGGAAGTGGCATCACCATCTGAAGCAGACAGTGATGTGAGGTTTCAACGATTTGGTGCGGAGGAGCCACTTATTCATAGGCAGATGACTTGGATGAAGTTGTCAAATTGTGAGTTGCCTCACAGCGAGAAGGTTCTGGGTTCGATTCCCCTGTGTGTTGCCCTGCGATGGACTGGCGACCTGTCCAGGGTGTACCCTGCCTCTCGCCCATAGCCAGCTGGGCTAGGCTCCAGCACCCCCTCGACCCCACATATGGGATTCAGCGGTTTGGAAAATGGATGGATTGAAGTTGTCAATGTGCGCTAGTGTTTGTTGTCAATTGCTGAAGTTGCTGCTGTCTTTATACAGTATGTCCTCGTGTTTAAGTACTGTCGGGTGTGTCATGTACTTTCTAAGTTTGATTTCCCCACCAGAGTAAAAGCTGGGAAAACGAGACAACGAGTTGTTTTCCATAAACAGAAACGCTGATTGTTCAGTAATTACAACTTCTGATTCCACCGAGATTCGAACCCAAACAAAAAAACTGACGAGTCAAAGCTGTTAAGCAATAACTAATCATTACACCACTAAGACATTGTCTCGTTACTCTACTTGGGCTCATATAACATGTTCTTAGTACGGCGTCATAGGGGCCAGTGTGGGGGCTGAGAGCCACCTATAGGCCAAAAACACGTAACACACGCTTCAACGCGGTAAAAACAAGGTGATACCGCGCTCAAAAATGAAAGCTGATTGTGGTAAAGGCTGACACTTTTAAGTTCTACGACTGTATGTAGAGTAAACTCTTACTCAAATAAACTCTACTCAGACTACACACAGACATTAAACTGGTTTCTGTTCATACATGCATTGTGATCTTTTATACTTTTACCTCCAAACAAGGCCCATTGTGAGCCTGGTCCTTGGGGGGGGGGGGTTCCCTCTCCACTGTTCTCTTAGCTATAAAACTCTAAATAGCTGTACTTTTGCGTTCTGTAAGGTCTTAAATATCAGATATTTGGGGTGACATTGCATTTGTACACAACATAGTAATAAATAATACAGACTCTTTCCACATAATTTTCAAGTCAATCTTAGGTGTCCATGTTGGTTTCAACTGAAATAAATTATTCCCAGTTCTGTTGTGGTCTCTCAGTCTATGAGGGTTCAGACATGATTGCGACCGAACCTAAAAGCACAACCCAATAATGAGACTCAGAACACGCACTAACTATCAGGTATTTACAGTGCATGCTAAGGGTCCTGAGTCATATTGTGAGGCGGTTTATATGCTTCTAAGCATAGAGGCAAGAAATTAACAAAGTTTCGCCTAATGTTCGTCACGTTAGAGTACAGAAGAGCGCGTTTTGTAACGCTATTTGTTAATGTCATTGGTGTAGGATATTGCGTCGAAAACATTACTAATCAGGACATTCAGTCAGCCTCATGAGACCACCGCGTTAAGGTGGATCTGGAAGCATGACAGTAAAACACGCAGGCGTGTGATTTGTGTACCTTGCTGAAATGAACGATCCTGTGCCCGGACAGCGGGAATGCGGAACAGCGGATGCTGCAGGTGGCGAGGTGATGCTTGTAGCTACGTCGTTAAAGCCAATACGACGAATCCGATGATTTATCCAGCTCTAACGAACAGGAGGACGATACCTCCTGTTGTCTACTTTTATCCAAGGACGCCCTCTCTGCCGCTGCCTCTCCGTCTCTCTAATGTATTTCTCTCTCCCTCGTCTCTCTTTCCTTTCCCTCACCACCTTCTGGCTTTTTTGAGGTCAAGTCTTCGACACAACAAAAGCACTTCCGGTGTCCGATTTACAAAATTAAAACCAAATATTCTGTTTTTTCATAAACTGGGAGATTATTGCGTTTGCTACACCGCACAACATAAAAAAATCTTACATTATATACGTTTCAAAATATTGTGTTCTCTTTTCTCAAGTATTCCAAGTTTTATTAAGAGCATCGAGCCGAATGTCTTCTTATTATGAAAGAAACATCTACAATGTTCCGGTGAGTTTGTAGCTGGCACCAGGAATCTTAATGGCAGACGTTTGCAACTTGCTTGCCTCCTTTTGTTATGAGCGTTAGGCTGAGGCGGCAGGTGCTGCGTCCCTGCCTCCCCCTACACCCCTGCTCTCTGGGGAAAACGGAGAGACACTCCAATTAAATACTGCATCAAATATTGGATCACAAAAGATGGTCCAGACTGCCACTTAGCAAGCCCATAGACCACTTATTTGTAGGTTCATTTTAGATTGTATTTACATTTATATTTCACTTAAATGTTCAAATACAAATACTAGAGTTAATTTATTATCACTAAGGGTTCAGAGTTCAGTACAGATTAAAAATGAGTTAAAGGATGTTACCAGTTATATTTATAGTACGCCTTGGCTACAACTGTTATTTTTAAAGCAATATTTATTTGGTTTTTGTACAGAAAAAGTCCTAGACAAGAATTTTTATTTTAAAATAAAATGTTATGTAATTATATTACACGTTTTATAGTAAAATCATAAATAAAAAATAAACTATAAACCTGTATGAGACAGTCACTGTTTTACTCTGTCTCAAATTTTACCTATAGGACCAAAGACTTCTCTTATTGGTGCTACAATTGTCTATGTTTTCAGTGGCTTTTGAACTCAAAACAACAAAACAACAAAACAACAAAATTTATCTCTGCAACCAGAAGGTCTGTTTGACTGCAAATAGTGTCATAATGTAGGGGACAATTGTGAGATGTGATATGAGGTGTAAAAATTAATGTAAGTGATACTGGATGGTTATAAATAAAAAAAACAATAATATTTTTAATAAATAGAGGCCTCAATAACCCGCATGAAATCATAGCACAATCAGTGAACATTAACTCAGTTGGTTTCAATTTATTGAAGCAGAACCAAATTATAATAATTGTAATGTCTTTTTTTAAACAGTCAGATGAGTTTCCTAGTGTGGATATTCTATGTTTTTCCACTACAATCCATAAAAAGCAGTAAAAGTTATCAATATATCAAAATACCATTTACTTATACCAATCTAAACATATATGAAAGTGTTAATTCATGTCCAAATCTGTCGCTGTACAGGCCAGTAGGGTGGGGGGCAGTTGTCTGTGCAGCCATGTCTCTGGCTAGCAACAACTGACTGTGGCCAGTGAGGTGTCTTTTTACTTGTTATTGACATAGATCTGTAGTTTGGGCTGTTGTTTTGCTATTTTTGCTATTGTTCAGCCACGTCTAGCTCAAGAAGTAGCTCTTGTCCCAGGTGGCCCCGGTAAAGAGACCCCTTTAGCCCGTGTTCCTGTTGGTCCGGAAAAGCGAACCCCTCTAGCCCGTGTTCCTCGTCTGCTTCAGTCCCTGGGTCCTCTGCTCTCATGTCTTCAGTTGCTCTCCCCAGTGTTCCTGGTGGCGGCGCCTCAGCTGGTCAGCTCCTCCCTTCGACTCCTGCTCTCGCAGCAGCTCCCTCCTGGGTTCCGAAGTGCTACCCTACTTGAGCTCTGTTCAGCTCTCTGGTTCTGGGCCCTGCTTGTCAGCCTTGCTCTCTAGTCCCTAGACAGCACATTGCTGCCATCCTGCCCTTCAGCTCTCCAGTTCCTCTCTCTGATGGTCCAAGCGATTCGGACACAATGGTGAGACTGCCTCCTTCATCGCTGGCCACCTTCGACACCGGCCACCTTGACTCTCCACTCTCTTGGACGTCTTCATCCTGGAAGACGTTGGTTTGCCCTGTGGGCCTCTGGACGCATTCAGAAGCCGGCCTCCTACAATTCAACACTTGTTCCTGGGCACTAAAGGTGCCGTTCTAGCCCAGCTGCTGCTAGGCAGAAACACTCCTTGCCTCCACCCTCCTTGAATGGAGTTTTGGACTCTGTTTGGACCCATCTACTTTGGTAATTCTTTGTTCTGGCCTCCTCCAGTCCTCCCTACGAATGTTTGTTTCGGTTTGTTGTTTTAGGCACCTGGGAATTTGCCCTTCTCAGGTTCTGTCATGGATCTGTAGTTTGGATTGATGTTTTGGTATTTCCTGTTTTGGTACCACTTTAGTTTGGTTTTGGTTCTTTCATGTTTAGTTCCTGCTTCTCTTCCCTGTCATGTGATTTCACCATCTGTCTTCAATTTGTAATTTACTCGGCTATTTAGTCTTCAGTACTCACGCACAGCTTTTGCCAGATTGTTGCATGTTGTCACCACTATCCAGCGTTATCTTGATTTCCTGCCCGTGTAAGATCCAGTTTGTTTTCATTTGTTATCCCGTCTTTGTCTTGTCCCTGTCAGTACGTCTGTCTGTGTTTTGGATCTACTGGTTTGACCATCGCCTGCCTGACTACGCTTTTGCCTGAGCCTTGTCTGTACCTTACCCTGCACCAGCTGTGTACTGACTTTTGCCTGCCTGACTATGAACCTTATTAAACTAACTGAACTCCAAGCCTTGTCCTCCCTGTGCGTATGGGTCCGTCACCTAGTCGGCTAAGATCGTTATAAGCTATGCAATTGGCCTAAAAACAACTGATTGTGTTTAATGGTCGTGGTACAATAAAAATGTCACCAAATGGCCCCCCAAGTAAATCACTTCAGACAAGCTCTGTGGGAGGGCTAGAAAGTAGCACAACCTGCTAGAAGGTAGGAATAACAGATAATGGGACTAATTTGCCAGTAATATGGGCTTTGTGTACGATATTTGAATGTGTACATTGTTTATTTAGCTAGCGATTAGCTTAGCGTATTTAATTCTTTGGCTCATAACTCACCACATGTGATAGCTAGCATGGATTGGCGCATATTCCTTTAGATTAAAGCTTTCATTTCAGCCGTTGTTCATGTGTGTTTGTTATGGGAAAAATTGTGTCTTCCTTATTCTATGCAGTTATTATATGATTTATGACTTATGTTCTGCAATTAATATTTTATGTTTTGTCTTACTGTATGCATTTGACATTTCACCTACATTGTTCAATGGTTGTCTCTGCCTGATAGACTCTCAACTCTAGCTCCCAAACCCAAGGTCGGGGAGTTGTGTCTCTGTCTGTTGAGACTTGGTGCTCCTTTCTCACAGATAGTTGGACGTCAGCGATGCAGGTGTGAGAATGTAAATATCTTCACACACACTGCGACAGGGAGGAGATGGTGCATGTCATTTGATTGGGTTAGAAAGACATTCCACCCTAGTCAGACAGATAAGCTAAAAGGCAGAAGCAACTTTAGGATCGTGGGCTCTTTGCATCACACCTCCGTGGTGTGTGCACTGATCTCCCCAGCTGGTTTTTGGTTTGTTGATGTGCACGATCAACATCCATGCTTTTTATTTGCTTTCCCCATTATTTTTATTTTCTTTATTATTTCAATAAATCGCACAAAAGGACAACTCTCTCATCTGCTTCTTTATGGAAAATTTCCACCACAGTGTTGCATAAGGTATTGCAGCGGTAGACCCATATATGGGTCACAGACTAGCCCAGGTTGAGCTATAATGTTAACTACATGCAGTTTAATTTGATGTAAAGCATATCTACTGTATAGTCATATAGTCAGCACTTTGAACCACAGGGGGACCAAATTTAGTGCCCCCACACACACCCTAATTAGGGTCTATTGGATTTCATTACTACAGTATCCGGGGTTGTTTGCCCAAGAAGAAGTTACATTTCAGAAAATACATTTTATAAATAAAGTCTAAGAGTAAACTCTGACATGGTTTATCACACTGATGATCTCCAGTTGATTTCTTTATGAGAAAATTTCCACAACAGGGTCCAGCAGTTCCTAATTTGTAAAATATAGAAGTAAATCACAAAAGTTCACCACCTTTACTGTGTCCGACTGTCGATCACAATTAAAGTACATCTAAGACGTAGGACACATCTTTCCATGTAAAAAGTATCCACTCAAGGACTGAGGACACAAGTCCTGTATTTATACCCTGTTACAAACCCCTACATGAGCTGTTGGCTATTCCTTGATATACATGAGTGCAGTAAACCCCCCTTTACTTCCTTAACAATGTTCCCCATGGTCACCACAGTGAAACCCCCACCATTTCATAATTAAATGCATGATGACCCCAGAGGAACAACCCTAAGCTAGAGGCACAGCATGTCATGACACAAAATTTCCCACATTCCTCCCTTTTTGACACTAAGTGTCAAACATACAAACAAGGGAAAGTATTGCCAACATTTTAATTCATTGTCAATTTAGTGTCACTCTCTCTTTTAGTCCCTTTTAAGTCCTTGATGTTTCGTTGGTGCTTGTCCACATTCATACAGGGAAACATGGTTCCCATACTCACAAAGGATTCCTTAAACCTGTTCTGTTTGAGGAGATTCCGATGTTGCTCTTCTGTTCACTCCATCTCTGTTGTCCTTTTTTGTTTAATGTTGATATGTTTCCCAATCTGAAGACATTTAAGCAGCTAGAAGTTGATGTTCCACTGAATCTTCTACAGTCAGCAACTCCGCCCTAGCAGAACCGTTGTTGATGACGCTTTCATCAACTTTCTAGTCACCTGTGGTCCAAACAGTAGGTCAGGTCAGCTCCTGCTTTGAGGGGGAGAATCTTCAGGGGAAGTTTAAAAGTATAAAACTGTACAAAGAAACTAAAAGCAGTTACACCCTGTACATAAGTGGCATCATCAATGCCGCAGCTAATGCTAATAAAAGTTAGTTAGATGTTAGTGTTAGTAAGTGTTAGTGTTAGTGTTACAAAAACAGAAATAGAAAAAGAGTTTCTTAGTATGAATTACTGTGTAGCAACTTTCTGAAGTGAGAACAGGAAACATTTCATTGTAACTATAAATCCTGTAATACTAGTTGAGTTATCAACAAATTAAAAACATGTTCAAAGTAAAAGAAAAACTGTTCTAAAAGCTATTGTGGAATAGTCTCCATGTTGTTATTGTAGTCAAATATTAAAAAAATGTGAAACAGAAAGTATCATAGGTATCAATGTGAGGTCTTACTATGACTCGATATCCATGCATTTTTAATGAATTTGAATAAAATGAACATCAATAAACACTAGACTCTGTGATGGAAATGTTATATTATCCTATAATGTTGATCATTTGTATTATTTATGCCTTAATAATCATCTGATTGTTTCTGAATTATGTTCATATCATTCACATCCTTAAACATTCTATGCATTGTTCAAGTATATTGCTGCAAGCATCTGAGTAAGAGAGGTCCTCAGTTATCTTTTGAACAGGAAGCCTAGTTCTGATTTGATCACTCTGTGAGACAGTGTCTGACTGTCTGACTTGATGACCCTTTGACATAGTGTTTGACTTAGACAAGGAATAGACTGCTCCTTGAATGAGGCTTTTCTCTTTTCTCATCTTTGCTCTTGCAGACGTGGCAAATTGTCCCGAAGTTCAAGCTCATGTGTGGAGGTGTTTGTGTTATTTGTAGGCTTTAAAACTCGGGACAGGAGAAAAAGTTTTCAGAGAACCTTGGTGGGCACCTTGTGTGAGCATCAACTTGTTCTCTCCACCAGAGTGCTTTTCTTTTCTTTTTTCAATGGTAGTATATTTATGTATCATATCATATATTATTTGTAGTTTATTTATGTATCATATCATATTTTATTGTATAGGTAGTGAACAATTTGTTCTGGTCAGTTTAAGATGCAGTGACTGTTCCGCAACCCTTGTAGTTTGGCAGGGTCATTGTCTGGGGAGCATCTGGGATAGACTCCAGGAAACAGACATTTACATTTACTTTTAGCAGTAAAGTTGATCATTGCTTATAGGAGAAATACAGAGGCTAGATGGGTTCATGTGTGTCCTCGGTGACTTGGGTTAAAGAGTTTGCTTAAACTGGGTTCACAGAATCTGTTGCGTAACAATGTTTATCCGAGCTGTTCCTAAGGAAATATTCAAAATGTCACGCCGACCTGGGAAAGGAACTAGGAGGTTGATGGTGGGTCGGATGGTTCTGGGAGCTGGACAGATGACACGGCCCAGTGCCAGGACTTTCCGAGTAGCCGAGAAAAACATCTACACATCCTTATTTGGACATGTGGAAAGATTTTAGGTGGTGGTTAAAAGCAGGCCTTCACAGGCTGGGGTTTTCAGAGCGCTTCGCAGACGGTCCACTGGTAGCACACAGCTGACCTTTTCCGACCTCTCAGTTCTCTCTGCAGAGGAACAAGCAGGTGAATTCGGTCTCTGCCTCTCTTGCTATTACTCTTTTGTAATCATTATCTGATTGTTTTAATTTGTCATATAATAAACCTGTATGCTATTGATTTAAACTTCAAAGTTGAGTTCTTGTGAAATCTCTGCCATGAAGAAAGAAAATACACGACACAATTTCCTATATGCATATGCAGAAATAAATTCACAACTTTTTGAATTCTTCTTTTCATTGAGTCGTCAGAAGCTCTTGTGGTATTTTTTCCTGGGTCTGGGGCAACAACGGTCCTGACTGAGACAAATTCTTCAGGTCAGCCCTAACCTCGTGTCTCAGAGAAGAGGGGAATGACTGTTTCACTAAGGGACCTTCACCGCTGGGATCCAAACAACAACACTTCTGATGCGCTGTGAGAGAAATTCCAAAAAAAGAAAACTCGAGTTACTTTTTCAAATTAAGGGGTTTTAATTCAATTAGGAAAAGACCAGAAGGAAGATTTGTGGGTTGTCCGGGTTTGTCTGGTTAGACAAAGCAAATTCTTCTGGATGGTCCAATAGTAAAAGTGATGACAAGAAAATATGGCCAAGCCAGCATAAAATGGGTAAATGATTGGTTTTCTAAATACGGCTTCTCAGAATGGGGAAGTTTGATCTGCACCAAGATTGAAGACTTAGAGAAAAAGCTTGAAGTGAAGGAAGTTTAGGTAAGGAAAAAGAAAAATGTAAAGGGAAAAATGTTAGAGTATATTAAGGGTAACAGAAAGTATTTGGAGTTGTGGAAGAAGGAAGAAGAAAGTAGGGCTAGGAAGCAGGCAGTAAATGAACTGCCTGGAAGAGGGAAAGATATTAATGATTCTTCTCATGGAGGAAAGCAGCCCCCACCATGTGCATCTTCCCTTCCTCTATTTATCCTTTTGCAGAAATGCACGCACTGAGTGTGGATTCCAACCTCGACTCCTGTCCTCCACATTATCAGCCAGCCAGAAATACAGCACAACTCAGTGGACAAGCTCAAAGACAGCCATTGGTATCATCATCATCCCACCAGTAGTGACCCGACCCAGTAGTGTCATCTACTGGGTCGGGTCACTACAGTAGTGTCATCCCACGCAGGACAGCCAGCATCATCCACCATCTGACCACCCTATACAACATCCACAGTGGCCTGCAACAACCAGCCAACCTTGGAGACACTCCCAGTCCCTGGGAAATTCATCTGTGCAACCACATCACAAACGGCCTGCAGAAAGACATTACTGCTGAGGTTCAACGCACCTACATTGGGTGTGGGGACCTCTGCCGGCTGGAGACACGCTCAGCACATGCTGCAGCAGAGAAAGGACATTAAAGGCAAAAATGTACAAAAGGAGCTACACATGGATTCCCTAAACATGATGCAAGGAATATCAGGAGCACATAGGAAAGAGAGGGATTTTAATCGGGGTGGAGGTGGAGGAAAAGCTGAAGCCCGCCTGAGACAGGAACCAGTGAAAACAACAAGCAGTGTTTTCCTGGAGGTCGCCGTTCTAGTTCCCGTTCCTGTCGGCTCCTGTGAGGACGCCGTTCTAGTTCCCGTTCCTGTCGGCTCTTGTGAGGACGCCGTTCTAGTTCCCGTTCCTGTCGGCTCCTGTGAGGACGCCGTTCTAGTTCCCGTTCCTGTCGGCTCTTGTGAGGACGCCGTTCTAGTTCCCGTTCCTGTCGGCCCTTGTGAGGACGCCGTTCTAGTTTCTGTTCCTGTCGGCTCCACGGAGGACGCCGTTTGTGTTCCTGTCGACCCTGGAGGGGTAGTTCGTGTTCCTGTCGGCCCCGGAGGGGTCGTTCGTGTTCCTGTCGGCCCTGGAGGGGTCGTTCGTGTTCCTGTCGGCCTCGGAGGGGCCGCCCCCGCTGCATCCCCTGCTGCGAGTCCCGCCGACCTCCAGGAGGTGGTCACCCCTGCTGCAGTTCCCGCTGCGGTTCCTGACGACCTCCAGGAGGAGGTCGCCCCAGCATCAGTTCCTGCCGACCTCCAAGAGAAGGTCGCGCCTGCCGCAGTTCCCGTCGACCTCTAAGAGGAGGTCGCGCCTGCCGCAGTTCCCGCTGCAGTTACTGTCGGCCTCCAGGAGGGTGTCGTTCCTGCTGCAGTTCCTGGTGGCCCTGCAGAGACTTTTGTTGCTGTTCCTTTGTGCGCAGGAGCTGTTCCGGGGGGTGCCGGAGGGTCCTGCGGAAATCCATCTGTACCGGCCGCCGGTGGTCCGGCCACACTCGCAGAGGCAGCTCCTGGTGGTCCGACGTCTGCCACGTTGACCCCGGTTCCCGGTGATCTGGCACAGACCACATCAGCCTCAGCTCCTGGTTCTCCGACCACGTCTGCCTCAGTTCTTGGTGATCTGGCACAGATCACACCTGTCTCAGCTCCTGGTGGCCCGGTCCCGGCTGCGCTCGTCTCAGCTCCTGGTGGCCCAGTCCCGGCCACGCTCGTCTCAGCTCCTGGTGGCCCGGTCCCGGCCGCGCTCGTCTCAGCTCCTGGTGGCCCGTTCCCGGCCGCGTTCGTCTCAGCTCCTGTTGGGCTGGTCCCGGCCGGGCTCGCCTAGGCTCCTGGTGGCCCGGCTCTGGCCACGCCTGCATCGGTTCCTGATTGCCCGGCTCCGGCCATGCCTGCATCGGGTCCTGGTGGCCCGGCTCCGGCCACGCCTGCATCGGGTCCTGGTGGTCCAGTTCCGGCCACGTCTCCAAGTCTGTCTTCGTCTCTGGTCCCGGCTCCGTCTCCATGTCTGTCTTCGACCTTGGTCCCGGCTCCGTCTCCACGTCTGTCTTCGTCTCTGGTCCCAGCTCCGTCTCCACGTCTGTCTTCGTCTCCGGTCCGGTCATCGTCTCCGTCTCCGTGGGCGCCGTGGTAGACGCCTTAGGGGGACGGGTACTGTCACGATCGGTACTGTTTCCTGTTTTACTCTGAAAGGACTTCCTGTTCATACCTCATCTCAGCTGTTTCTCCGTAATTACCGGTTCCCATTATCCACACCTGTCTGTAATTAGTAATCAACACCAGTATATAGTCTCCACCTCTTACACACTCTAGCTGCCAGATTGTCGAGTCCTAGTACCACATTCCAGCGTTCGTGTATAGTTGTCTTGTTTGCTGATCGCCTCTGTCTTAGACCTCCGATTCTTGCCTGACCCTCGTCTGTACCTTCGCTTTGGATTTTGTGGTAAACCTTACGACTGTCTGACCATTGAGTTTTACCTAGCCCTTGCCTGTACCTCTGCCGGGTTTATCTGTGAACCGAACCTCTGCCCGTTTACCGGATCTGGTCTTGCCTGTTCCCTTTGTACCTGAAGAACTGAGACACACCGTGTATGACCTGGACTGCCTGACTATGCCGACACAATAAACACTGTTGTTAACTATAATCCTCGTCTGCACTGTGCATTTGGGTCCTCCTCCGTGTGTTCCTGACAAATCCTACTGATTTCTTTTCAAAAACTTAGCATAAATAAATAGTCTGGATATAAAAACTACTAATTGACATAGGTGTGGCATAGGGTTGATTTGAGAAACATCCTAATAATTTATGCCTTCTCTATATGTTTTCTATGTTCATGTCGGTGTAATCTGACCTGTCGTCCTCTGTTGTCTCTGTGGTTTAGCTGATTTTGATGAAATCTTTGGGTCTGGATCAAGCTGGATCTGATTCTTCTTGATTAGAACAGTCACATTGATTCTGACCGCTGTGTCAGTGCTGTTGTCTTCTGCTTCTTTCTTTTTCATGGACCTTTCTTACAGCCGCTGGTGTAAATCCATCCATCACCTTCAGTCCTTTGAAGAGTCACCAGGCATTCTTCCATCTCCCAGTCACCAGTACCTTCCCGTCTTCACTTTTGAGCATTTGTTGTACCTTCTCTTGTCCTGATTTGGGTGCCTGTAATCAACAAACACCTACTGGAAGAGAAAACCTTTTTTCCTGGAAGGAGCAGTTAGTGAGAATCTTGATCTGTGTCCTGCACAGAGGTCAGAGAGAGGTCAGATTTCCCGTCCCTGTCGGCTTCTGTGAGGACGCCGTTCTAGTTCCCGTCCGTGTCAGCTCCTGTGAGGACGCCGTTCTAGTTCCCGTTCCTGTCGGCTCCTGTGAGGACGCCGTTCTAGTTCCCGTCCCTGTCGGCAGATTTCTGTAGAGATGATGTGTCCTTGATGGATCAAAGCTCCACACACAGACAGCAGGGTACAGATCCCCTCCCCTGCTTGCAAATTCTTCCCCATTGTTCACTTTCACAAGACTTTTTCTCAAAACAAATCTTACTAAAGATTTCCATATGTTAACTCCTGCTACCTTCTTCTTCCTTCTTGCCAGCTTCCTCTTCTCCTTCAACCTTTTGCTAAATGAGTGACATGGACTACATAATAAAATGTTATTTGTTCTATAGTTTACCTAGTGCCAAAACATCCTCACTCAATTTGTTTGCAACCTGTTAACCACAGCCTGTAAGAACTAAATAGTCATTTCTTTGTTTTTGTTCGTAGACTTACTTGCTTAGACTTAGATGCTTAGAGGTTAACTGGATTTTTTCAAACAAACAAGTCTCCACTCATACTGATCTTTCCATACATGCATGGTTGGACCTTAGCATTCACACAATTACCTTATAATGACTATTTTAGCCAGGTAATTTGTAGGACACATTTGTTCAGAGCAACCTACCCTGTAGTGTGTTTATCATGCTGCACACGGACACTGAAGGAGTCATTACAAGCTTCTAGCATTATTTTATTCGATCAATCATACAATGCAATTGCAATCCCCTTTTACTCCAGTGGGACATCTACAACCTTTTTCTAGATAGACATATGTTTACATTTGAATGTGTGTGAATGAGGTTCACCCCAATGCAGGGGTGGGTTACCCTGACCAGGTTTAAGAGTCTGCAGCTGATGCCATCTGATCGAGCTACTTTCCTGGCCTCGATCTTCTTTTCTCAAGCTCTTTTCTCACCTTAGTGCTGGAAAATGACATGGGTTGAAGGAGTGTCTCAGGGTGGTGTGAAGTGGAGAAGTGTTGTTGGGATGAGTCGCTGGTCTGCAGGACTGATGGTGCCAGGCTTTATGTAAAGGTGTGAAGGGCTGTGGGGGGTGGTCCGGTGGTGTGAGGCGTCAAAATATTTGGATATGGATTTGGAGACTGCACCCTCCTTAGCGCCTTCTATACAGTACATATAAGTCTTGTAAGTACTGTATATATCAACATATTTCTTTTCCAGATCACTTGAATCAGAGGAGGTTAGCTTCGTGGTATAACTCAGAGATCCGCAGCCTAAAGCAAAGGACTAGACAACTAGAAAGACAGTGGCGTTCCAACAAAATAAATGTAAACTGCATTGCATGGAAGAACAGTCTAATGAAATATAAAAAAGTACTTTGTGCTGCTAGAAAAACATATTATTCCTCCCTAATTGAGGAAAACAAAAACAACCCCAGGTTTCTTTTCAGCACTGTAGCCAGGCTGACAAAGAGTCATAGCTGTATTGAGTCTACTATCCCCTTAAATCTCAGCAGCAATGACTTTATGAACTACTTTACTAATAAAATTATCATCATTAGAAAAAACATTCAGCAGCGACTTCTTCCAAATGACAGAAAGCACTGTCTAGATCCATCAACTTTAAATTTATTAAATCCTCTGTCTTACCTTAGACAGCTTCTCCCCCATAACTCATATGGAGTTAACCTCAATAATTAACTCTTCCAAGTCGTCCACTTGTCTTTTAGATCCAATCCCAACCAGATTACTCAAAGAAGTTCTACCTTTAATCAGCTCATCCATATTAAATCAAATCAACCAATCTTTACAACTAGGCTATGTACCACAGGCTTTTAAGGTGGCTGTGGTCAAACCTCTATTGAAAAAACCAACCCTTGACCCTGGACAACTAGCCAACTATAGGCCCATTTCAAATTTACCCTTTATTTCCAAGATTCTGGAAAAAATCGTGGCTAAACAATTATCTGACCACCTGAGTGGGAATAACCTGTATGAAGATTTTCAATCAGGATTTAGAAAACATCATAGCACAGAAACAGCTCTGGTTAGAGTCACTAATGATCTTCTATTAGCTTCGGACAATGGTCTAGTTTCTGTCCTTGTCCTGTTAGATCTTAGTGCTGCATTTGATACAATTGATCATAACATTCTATTACAGACACTAGAACATAGAATCGGGATTAATGGAACAGCATTGGGATGGTTTAAATCCTATTTGTTGAACAGATTCCAGTTTGTTCATGTTAATGATGAATTCTCCACACGCACAAGGATTAGCTATGGAGTTCCACAGGGTTCTGTGCTGGGTCCAATTCTGTTTAGCCTATAAATGTCTCCTCTAGGTGAGATTATTAGAAAGCATTCTATTAATTTTCATTTTTACGCAGATGATACTCAGCTATATATGTCCTTGGAACCAAATGAAACAGATCAACTAGTCAAAATTCAGGGTTGTTTAAAAGACATCAAATCCTGGATGTCCCAAAACTTCCTTCAACTAAACTCAGATAAAACCGAGATTCTTATTGTTGGGCCTAAAAATCTGAGAGAGACACTATTGAGTCAGATAGCCACCCTGGATGGCATAACATTAGCTTCAGATTCTACTGTGAGGAACCTTGGTGTCATCTTTGACCAGGATCTCTCTTTTACATCATACATTAAACAAATCTCCAGAACCGCCTACTTCCACCTTAGAAATATAGTTAAAATTAGAAGCATCCTCTCTCAGAGCGATGCAGAGAAACTGATCCATGCATTTGTTACCTCTAGGCTGGACTACTGTAACTCCTTACTCATAGGATGTCCTAACAGCTCCTTAAAAAGCCTACAGCTTATTCAAAATGCTGCAGCCAGAGTTCTGACAGGACTTAGAAAGAGAGATCACATTTCTCCTACATTAGCTTCTCTGCACTGGCTGCCTGTAAAATGTAGGATAGAATTTAAAATTCTCCTACTCACCTACAAAGTACTCAATGATAAAGCTCCTTCTTATCTTAAAGACCTCATAGTTCCTTATGCTCCCAGCAGAACACTTCGTTCTCAGAGCGCTGGGCTACTTGTGGTTCCTAGAGTGTTTAAATGTAGAACAGGGGGCAGAGCTTTTAGCTACCAAGCTCCTCTCCTCTGGAACCAGCTCCCTCTTCAGGTTCGAGAAGCTGACACACTCTCCACCTTTAAGATTAGGCTTAAAACCTTCCTTTTTGATAAAGCTTATAGTTAGAGATGGTTCAGGTTACTGGCAATTATTGTTAGTCACAGGAACCATCTCTTAGTTAAGCTGCAATAGACATAGACGGCTGGGGGACTTAACTTAATTTATACACTGAGCTCCTCTGTTTCCTTCTACCTCTTCTGTCCAATAACCTCCCATCATTGTCCCATGTTTAACTAACCTTGTCTCTTTCTGTCCAGTAGTTGTGCTTCTCTCCCCCCCCCCCAATCTCTCTCCCTCTCTGTCCTCACCTACAGGTATCATTGGACTCAAAGTTTGGTGTCTGTGATGGGCAGCTGCGGATCCAACCATCCTGCCTGCATCCAGTCCCTGGTCCTACCATCCTGCCTGTGCTCTGTTGTTGCTTGTTGCTGTGCTTTTCTATCTCTCTATCCTCTCACCCCAACCGGTCGAGGCAGATGGCCGCCCACATCCAGTCTGGTTCTGCTGGAGGTTTCTTCCTCGTTAGAGAGGGAGTTTTTCCTCTCCACTGTTGCTGTCAAATTAAATGCTTGCTGTATGTGGGATTTGTTGGGTTTAGTTGTGTGAGGTTTTAAACCTTACTTTTTAAAGTGCCTTGAAATAACTTTGTTGTGATTTGGCGCTATATAAATAAAATTGAATTGAATTGAATTGAACTTGAATTCTCACAATCATAATGCGATAGTTTCGATGATGTCTGAGTTCACAGGCAACATCCTTAACTAAGTTGTGTTATCTAGCATTTACATTTTTAGATGTTACATACATTGTATGTATGTTTTACCACTGTTTCCTTCTGCAGCTTTTTCTAGTCCTTTAGCTTATTATCTCATCCCAAGGTGACATCCACCATTATCATTGATTGGCCTAGTCCACTACTGTTCATGTTTTACACAAATGTAGATCAAATCTGTAGATCTGTGTTGAATGACAGGCAGATCAGATCCTGTTATCTAACTTAGATCCTAAGGTTACCTCCATCTGTTGCTCAGGACAGTGCGATCAATAGCACTCCTATTAATGAGCATCTAAAAGCCTGCTATGAAACCTGAGAGCAGTTTTAACCCAGAGCTAGCACTGTCACCCTGGTGGACTACCAGGCCACTAAAGTCAGACTCTGGTAAGCCAACAAGGGCTCTCATCTAATCTTTTTTTTTACATTCAGATATTTTTTGTGTTTGCAATGTTTCAATCACACAATGAATAAAACAGAAGTAATGCAAATTAAGTATTCTTTCGCAGCCCAGTACCAACTGACCTAGACTCAGATGCAAAGAGGAGATTGCTGGTGGCGCAGGTCTGTCTTAGATTAGACAGAGTGATTATGATTTAGTGAACAGAAAATAACCAAGACATCAACTACGTTTTTCACAACAAAATATTATAGGCAAGCTGTAAGTAACAGCAGAGATGAGGAACTGAACTCAGACTGCTAAGACAAGAGTCACTCAATTAACCACTGAGCTATAAGAGACAGTGTTAGTTTTAGGGGTCTTAGATCAAACCAGTTCCACCAAGGGCCTGCTGGTTTTCCAACTCTCTCCTAATGATTACCTTGACCAGGTGTGTTCAGTCAATGACACGGTTGGAAAGCCAACTGACACACCTGATCAAGGTAATCAGCAGAGAAACTTGGAAAACAAATGGAACCAGTTTGAGACCTATTGAGACCAACCTACTGTTATAGAGCCAATATACGATAGTTTTGACATGACACCGTTGGTCATGTTTTGATTTCATTTTGATTGGCGTGCACATCACCAGAAAAGACACTTGAAAAAGTTTTCACTCGTAGCTGAGTGGCTATAACAAGTACATGCTTGAATGGAGTAGGAAGAAGTTAGACTT
Source organism: Betta splendens (assembly GCF_900634795.4). Classification (NCBI taxonomy): domain Eukaryota; kingdom Metazoa; phylum Chordata; class Actinopteri; order Anabantiformes; family Osphronemidae; genus Betta; species Betta splendens. The sequence goes on along the minus strand of NC_040885.2, from coordinate 3,992,016 downwards.
ATCTATTCCCACCCCATTGGCCTTACCTTTTAAATAATAAACCCATAATTTTTTTAACCACTCATACCAATTCAATGTTTAGTTTATGTTAAATGAGAATGTTTAATGTATGTAATTCAAACTCAATGCTTCAACCAAATTGTAATGGTAATTTCATGTATGTGAAAGTATTTTCTATTGTGAACTTATATATATTCATATAATCCAATTAGTAGTGTTATTTGTTCGATGTGTTATGAAACATTGCATTCAGCATAAAATGATCAAATCTATGAACAGTCTGTTCTTTGTATGTTACACTTTTCACTGAGTGGTTACATTTTGACCCCCTTAGCAAAAATGGAGATATTAAGGGAGGCACAGAGAGAGAGATTTGAGAACTACACTCTCGCAGGGCAACTGCGCTTTTTCCTGTGTATAAGAATAAGAATAAGAATAAGAAAACCTTTAATAGTCCCGCAGTGGGGAAATTCTAAATGACTGATCTCCATCTGACGAATCCTGCAAACTAAAAACTTCACTAAAAGGGAACCTGGTGAGTTGTTAACATCTTTCCTCCTCAAATGTCCGAGGGAAAGTGTTAATCAGTGGACACTATAATTGGGCACTGATATTAGTGTTAGTCGTGAACACTATAATTGGGCATCAAACTCTCACTGAGATATCAGTGACCGTACAACCACGCGTGGTGCTGTTCCTTAAACAGTAAAGGTAAACCCGGCTTGGAGCTGGAGGGTCCCATTGTTGATATCATGAGGGGAAAGTATGGAGATGACAACATCAGTTGTCTTTCTGTTTGGACAAAACAATTTGTGATTCCAGAAGGTGGGTTGCCAACGCCCTTGTCATTTTCCGCAGAAGCAGAAATACGACAACTGCTGACCTCTAAAGTCAAGCCAGGGGACATGTATAAGCTTCATGAATACCTACCAGACCCCCAAATCCGCAGCGTTTCACTAGAATGGGATGCCGGTGCTGACAACCTATATTGTGCTGCAGTAGACAAACTGTGTGACGGTATAAAGATTGCATCCCCTGTCAGAATGGTTATTGGGAAACTCACAAGCTGCAGACAAAAAGTGGGAGAATCAGTGGACGATTTCCTCCATTGTCTTAGGGAAATATTCAACAACCATGGGGGAATTGCTCAACCTGATCAACTTGGCAATGTCCCCAGTACCTGGGAAATACCACTGATTACTTCCTGAGGGGATTGCTACCTGAAGTGGGAAAGCTGACTCGTCAGACATGCATTGGTGCAGACACTGGAGCAAGACTGGAAGAAGTTTGACGTCACGCAGACCATGGTTTCTAACAACTTCTACAGAAGGACAACAAAGAAAGGGTAGAGTTGCAAATGCCAGTTTTAACTATGTATGACGCAGTCACACAGCAGATGGTCAGGGAAGGGGTTAGAGAGAAGGAAGAGGATGAGCAGACCACAGAGGAACTGGCTGAAGAAATCAACAATCAGCAACAACGTGCTTTAAGTGCGGTAAAGAGGGACATTGGTCTTGAATTTGCCAGTCCACTGAGGGACGGTGCCTATACTGCAAAGTTGAAGGGCACAGACCAGCTGACTATCCACAGAATGATTCTGCCAGGGAAAACTGATAGGTGAGGAGCCGGTTGGGTTCCAACATTGATGATAAATTGGGAACTAATCACTTTTCTAGTAGAAAGTGGAGCTACACGCTCTGTAGTGATGACTTGTAGTGATGTAGTGAAGTTTCACTCAAAAATTAGTGGGAATTATGTGTACAGTGTTAGGGCTTCAGGTGTAACAGTAAAATAATACTTAATAATACTTAATACCGAACCAATAATACCAAACCTTTGACATGTGTCAGATCAGGTGGTAACAAGTTCAAACATGCTTTCATGCTTTCTGATTTGTGCCCGATAAATTTGTTAGGGAGAGATGTGATGATAAACCTGTGCATTTCTCTCACCTCATCCCCAGAAGAATTGAATTGTCACTACAGACGCAAATATAAATTCAGAAGAAGTGTTTATGCACTGTGGGGTGACTGATCTAATGTATGCATATAAGTGTAAGTTGCAACAGTCTGTCTTGTGTGAACAGTTGATGTCTAAAACACAAGCGTTAGTGAATCCAGGAGGAACAGACTGCATGGATCCAGGTGAATTTAACTGCACCACCCACGTATCACGGGGCTCAAAGAACAACAATTTGAAGTATAAACCACAACACGTGCCACTGTGCTTTTAAGGTGTATTCTGCTGTTTGACATCAGAACTTAAACATTATAAGCTGTACTGTTGAAAACCAATGCAAAAACAGTACAACGTCGTTTTGGAGCTTTTCAGGCCTTAAGAACACAAGTTTAATTCATTGCAATTGCAAATGTGCTTTTAAGATGTATTTTGTTGTTTTACAACAGTCTGCAATCAATAAATGACCATTATAAGCTGTACTGTTAGAAACCAATGCAAAAACACTAAAACATTGTTTTGGAGCTTTTCAGGCCATTAGAACACTAGTTTAAACCACGGCAATTGCAACTGTGCTTGTAAAGTGTATTGGGCTGTTTGACAGTATTCTGGTATCAGAACAGGACCATTATAAGCTGTTCTGGTGGAAACCAATGCAGAAACACTAAAAGATCGTTTTTGAACTTTTCAGGTCATAAGAACACTAGTTTAAACGAAGACATATGCAGCTGTACCTTTAGGATGCCTTGAGCTGTTTTAAAGTAGCCTGGCATGAGAACATGACCATTACAAACTGTATAGTTAAAAACCAATGCAAAAACACTAAAACATCGTTTTGGAGCTTTTCAGGTCATCAGAACACTAGTTTAAACCAAGACATATGCAGCTGTACATTTAGGAAGCATTGAGCTGCTTGACAGTATTCTGGCATCAGAACATGACCATTAGACCACCATTTTGAGCTTTTCAGGCCATAAGAAAACTACAGTAATTTAAACCACGGCATATGCAACTATGCTTTTAGGGTATATTGACCTGTTTGACAGTATCATGGCATCAGAACATGACCATTAGAGGCTGTTCTGATGGAAACCAATGCAGAAACACTAAAAGATAGTTTTTGAGCTTTTCAGGTCATAAGAACACTAGTTTAAACGAAGACATATGCAGCTGTACATTTAGGATGCCTTGAGCTGTTTTAAAGTAGCCTGGCATGAGAACATGACCATTACAAACTGTATAGTTAAAAACCAATGCAAAAACACTAAAACATCGTTTTGGAGCTTTTCAGGTCATCAGAACACTAGTTTAAACCAAGACATATGCAGCTGTACATTTACGAAGCATTGAGCTGTTTGACAGTATTCTGGCATCAAAACATGTCAAGTAGAGACTGTTCTGGTGGAAACCAATTCAGAAACACTAAAACATCGTTTTTGAGCTCTTCAGGCCATAAGAAAACTAGTTTAAACCACAAGATTTGCACCTGTGATTTGTTGGTGTACTGAGCAGTTTTAAAGCAGCCTGGCATCAAAACATGACCAGTAGAAGCTGTTCTAAATTAAACCAATGCATAAACACTAAAACATCGTTTTTGAGCTTTTCAGGTCATAAGAACACTAGTTTAAACCAAGACATATGCAGCTGTACATTTAGGATGCATTGAGCTGTTTGACAGTATTCTGGCATCAGAACTTGACCATTAGAGGCTGTTCTGGTGGAAACCAATGCAGACACACTAAAACATTGTTTTTGAGCTTTTCAGGCCAAAAGAAAACTAGTTTAAACCACACCATCTGCAACTGTGCTTTTAGGGTGTATTGAAGCTGTTTTAAAGTAGCCTTGCATCATAACATGACCATTATAAGCTGTAATGTTAGAAACCAATGCAGAAACACTAAAACATCATTTTGGAGCTTTTTAGGTCATAAGAACACTGGTTTAAACTATGGCATCTGCAACTGTGCTTTTAGGGTGTATTGAGCTGTTTTAGAGTTGCCTGGCATCAAAACATGTCCAGTTGAGGCTGTTCTGGTGGAAACCAATGCAGAAACACTAAAACATCGTTTTTGAGCTTTTCTGGCCAAAAGGAAACTAGTTTAAACCACACCATCTGCAACTGTGCTTTTAGGTTGTATTGAAGCTGTTTTAAAGTAGCCTTGCATCAGAACATGACCATTATAAGCTGTAATGTTAGAAACCAATGCAGAAACACTAAAACATCGTTTTGGAGCTTTTTAGGTCATAAGAACACTGGTTTAAACCATGGCACTTGCAACTGTGCTTTTAGGGTGTATTGAAGCTGTTTTAAAGTAGCCTGGCATCAAAACATGACCAATAGAGGCTGTTCTAAATGAAACCAATGCATAAACACTAAAGCATCGTTTTTGAGCTTTTCAGGTCATAAGAACACTAGTTTAGACCAAGGCATATGCAACTGTACATTTAGGATGCATTGAGCTGTTTGACAGTATTCTGGCATCAGAACATGACCATTAGAGGCTGTTCTGGTGGAATCAATGCAGAAACACTAAAACATTGTTTTTTAGCTTGTCAGGCCATAAGAAAACTAGTTTAAACCACGGCATTTGCAAGTTTGCTTTTATGGTGTTTTGAGCTGTTTTAAAGTTGATTGGTATCAGAACATGACCATTACAAACTCTATAGTTAAAAACCAAAGCAGAAACACTAAAACATCCTTTTGGAGATTTTCAGGTCATCAGAACACTAGTTTAAACCAAGACATATGCAACTGTACATTTAGGATGCATTGAGTTGTTTTAAAGTAGCCTGGCATGAGAACATGACCATTACAACCTGTATACTTAAAAACCAATGCAGAAACACTAAAACATCGTTTTTGAGCTTTTCAGGCCATAAAAAAACTAGTTTAAACCACAGCATTTGCAACTGTGCTTTTATGGTGTATTGAGCTGTTTTAAAGTTGCCTGGCATCAGAACATGACCATCTTAAGCTGTCATGTTAGAAACCTATGCAGAAACACTAAAACATCGTTTTGGAGCTTTTCAGGTCATAAGAACACTCGTTTAAACCAAGGCATTTGCAACTGTGCTTTTATGGTGTAATGAGCTGTTTTAAAATAGCCTGGCATCAAAAGATGTCCAGTAGAGGCTATTTTGATGGAAACCAATGCAGAAACACTAAAACATTGTTTTTGAGCTGTTCAGGTCATAAGAACACTAGTTTAAACCACGGCATATGCAACTGTACATTTAGGATGCATTGAGCTGTTTTAAAGTAGCCTGGCATGAGAACATGACCATTACAAACTGTATACTTAAAAACCAATGCAAAAACACTAAAACATCGTTTTTGAGCTTTTCAGGCCAAAGGGAAACTAGTTTAAACCACACCATCTAAAACTGTGCTTTTAGGGTGTATTGAAGCTGTTTTAAAGTAGCCTTGCATCATAACATGACCATTATAGGCTGTAATGTTAGAAACCAATGCAGAAACACTAAAACATCGTTTTGGAGCTTTTTAGGTCATAAGAACACTAGTTTAAACCAAAGCATTTGCAACTGGGCTTTTATGGTGTATTGAGCTGTTTTAAAGTTACCTGGCATCAGAACATGACCATCTTAAGCTGTAATGTATGAAAGAATGCATAAACACTAAAACATCATTTATTAGCTTTTCAGGTCATAGGGACACTAGTTTAAACCACGGCATATGCAACTGTACATTTAGGATGCATTGAGCTATTTTAAAGTAGCCTGGCATGAGAACATGACCATTAAAAACTGTATAGTTAAAAACCAATGCAGAAACACTAAAACATCGTTTTGGAGCTTTTCAGGTCATCAGAACACTAGTTTAAACCAAGACATATGCAGCTGTACAATTAGGAAGCATTGAGCTTTTTGACAGTATTCTGGCATCAGAACATGACTATTAGAGGCTGTTCTGGTGGAAACCAATGCAGAATCACTAAAACATCGTTTTTGAGCTTTTCAGGTCATAAGAACACTAGTTTAAACCACGGCATCTGCAACTGTGCTTTTAGGGTGTATTGAGCTGTTTTAAAGTAGCCTGGCATCAAAACATGTCCAGTAGAGGCTGTTCTGGTGGAAACCAATGCAGAAACACTAAAACATCATTTTTGACCTTTTCAGGCCAAAAGGAAACTGGTTTAAACCACAGCATCTGCAACTGTGCTTTTAGGGTGTATTGAGCTGTTTTAAAGTAGCCTGGCATCATTACATGACCATTATAAGCTGCAATGTTAGAAACCAAAGCAGAAACACTAAAACATTTTTTTGGAGATTTTCAGGTCATCAGAACACTAGTTTAAACCAAGACATATGCAGCTGTACATTTAGGATGCATTGAGCTGTCTGACAGTATTCTGGCATCAAAACATGTCAAGTAGAGACTGTTCTGGTGGAAACCAATTCAGAAACACTAAAACATCGTTTTTGAGCTTTTCAGGCCATAAGAAAACTAGTTTAAACCACAAGATTTGCACCTGTGATTTGTTGGTGTATTGAGCAGTTTTAAAGCAGCCTGGCATCAAAACATGACCAGTAGAAGCTGTTCTAAATGAAACCAATGCATAAACACTAAAACATCGTTTTTGAGCTTTTCAGGTCTTAAGAACACTAGTTTAAACCAAGACATATGCAGCTGTACATTTAGGATGCATTGAGCTGTTTGACAGTATTCTGGCATCAGAACATGACCATTAGAGGCTGTTCTGGTGGAAACCAATTCAGAAACACTAAAACATCGTTTTTGAGCTTTTCGGGTCATAAGAACACTAGTTTAAACCATGGCATATGCAATTGTACATTTAGGATGCATTGAGCTGTTGTAAAGTAGCCTCGCATGAGAACATGACCATTACAAACTGTATACTTAAAAACCAATGCAGAAACACTAAAACATTGTTTTTGAGCTTTTCAGGCCATAAGAAAACTGGTTTAAACCACGGCATTTGCAACTGTGCTTTTATGGTGTATTGAGCTGTTTTAAAGTTGCCTGGCATCAGAACATGACCATCTTAAACTGTGATGTTAGAAACCAATGCAGAAACACTAAAACATCGTTTTGGAGCTTTTCAGGTCATAAGAACACTAGTTTAAACCAAGGCATTTGCAACTGTGCTTTTATGGTGTAATGAGCTGTTTTAAAATAGCCTGGCATCAAAAGATGTCCAGTAAAGGCTGTTCTGATGGAAACCAATACAGAAACACTAAAACATTTTTTTGAGCTGTTCAGGTCATAAGAACACTAGTTTAAACCACGGCATATGCAACTGTACATTTAGAATTCATTGAGCTGTTTTAAAGTAGCCTGGCATGAGAACATGACCATTACAAACTGTATACTTAAAAACCAAAGCAGAAACAGTAAAACATCGTTTTTGAGCTTTTCAGGTCATAAGAACACTAGTTTAAACCACGGCATATGCAATTGTACATTTAGGATGCATTGAGCTGTTTTAAAGTAGCCTGGCATGAGAACATGACCATTACAAACTGTATACTTAAAAACCAATGCAGAAACACTAAAACATCGTTTTTGAGCTTTTCAGGCCATAAAAAAACTGGTTTAAACCACGGCATTTGCAACTGTGCTTTTATGGTGTATTGAGCTGTTTTAAAGTTGCCTGGCATCAGAACATGACCATCTTAAGCTGTGATGTTAGAAACCAATGCAGAAACACTAAAACATCGTTTTGGAGCTTTTTAGGTCATAAGAACACTAGTTTAAACCAAGGCATTTGCAACTGTGCTTTTATGGTGTAAAGAGCTGTTTTAAAATAGCCTGGCATCAAAAGATGTCCAGTAGAGGCTGTTCTGATGGAAACCAATGCAGAAACACTAAAACACTGTTTTTGAGCTGTTCAGGTCATAAGAACACTAGTTTAAACCACGGCATATGCAACTGTACATTTAGGATGCATTGAGCTGTTTTAAAGTAGCCTGGCATCAGAACATGACCATTACAAACTGTATAGTTAAAAAACAAAGCAGAAACACTAAAACATCGTTTTGAGAATTTCAGGTCATAGGAACACTAGTTTAAACCAAGACATATGCAGCTGTACAATTAGGAAGCATTGAGCTTTTTGACAGTATTCTGGCATCAGAACATGACTATTAGAGGCTGTTCTGGTGGAAACCAATGTAGAAACACTAAAACATCGTTTTTGAGCTTTTCGGGCCAAGAGAAAACTAGTTTAAACCTTGGCATCTGCAACTGTGCTTTTAGGGTGTATTGAGCTGTTTTAAAGTAGCCTGGCATCAAAACATGTCCAGTAGAGGCTGTTCTGGTGGAAACCAATGCAGAAACACTAAAACATCATTTTTGAACTTTTCAGGCCAAAAGGAAACTGGTTTAAACCACAGCATCTGCAACTGTGCTTTTAGGATGTATTGAGCTGTTTTAAAGTAGCCTGGCATCATTACATGACCATTATAAGCTGCAATGTTAGAAACCAAAGCAGAAACACTAAAACATTGTTTTGGAGATTTTCAGGTCATCAGAACACTAGTTTAAACCAAGACATATGCAGCTGTACATTTAGGATGCATTGAGCTGTCTGACAGTATTCTGGCATCAAAACATGTCAAGTAGAGACTGTTCTGGTGGAAACCAATTCAGAAACACTAAAACATCGTTTTTGAGCTTTTCAGGCCATAAGAAAACTAGTTTAAACCACAAGATTTGCACCTGTGATTTGTTGGTGTACTGAGCAGTTTTAAAGCAGCCTGGCATCAAAACATGACCAGTAGAAGCTGTTCTAAATGAAACCAATGCATAAACACTAAAACATCGTTTTTGAGCTTTTCAGGTCTTAAGAACACTAGTTTAAACCAAGACATATGCAGCTGTACATTTAGGATGCATTGAGCTGTTTGACAGTATCCTGGCATCAGAACATGACCATTACAAACTGTATAGTTAAAAACCAAAGCAGAAACACTAAAACATCGTTTTGGAGATTTTCAGGTCATAGGAACACTAGTTTAAACCACGGCATGTGCAACTGTACATTTAGGATGCATTGAGCTGTTTGACAGTATCCTGGCATCAGATTATGACCATTAGAGGCTTTTCTGGTGGAATCAATGCAGAAACACTAAAACATTGTTTTTTAGCTTGTCAGGCCATAAGAAAACTAGTTTAAACCACGGCATTTGCAAGTGTGCTTTTATGGTGTATTGAGCTGTTTTAAAGTTGATTGGCATCAGAACATGACCATCTTAAGCTGTGAGGTTAGAAACCAATGCAAAAACACTAAAACATAGTTTTTGAGCTTTTCAGGGCATAACAACACTAGATTAAACCAAGACATATGCAACTGTACATTTAGGATGCATTGAGCTGTTTTAAAGTTGCCTGGCATCAGAACATGACCATTAGAGGCTGTTCTGGTGGAAACCAATGCAGAAAAACTAAAACATCGTTTTTGAGCTTTTCAGGCCATAAGAAATCTAGTTTAAACCACAACATTTGCAACTGTGCTTTTATGGTGTATTGAGCTGTTTTAAAGTTGCCTGGCATCAGAACATGACCATCTTAAGCTGTAATGTATGAACCAATGCATAAACACTAAAACATCGTTTGTTAGCTTTTCAGGGCATAAGAACACTAGTTTAAACCACGGCATATGCAACTATGCTTTTAGGATGCATTGAGCTGTTTGACAGTATTCTGGCATCAGAACATGACCATTGGAGGCTGTTATGAAGGAAACCAATGCAGAAACAATAAAACATCGTTTTTGAGCTTGTCAGGCCAAGAGAAAACTAGTTTAAACCTTGGCATCTACAAATGTATATTTAGGATGCATTGAGCTGTTTTAAAGTAGCCTGGCATGAGAACACGACCATTACAAACTGTATACTTAAAAACCAATGCAGAAACACTAAAACATCGTTTTTGAGCTTTTCAGGCCATAAGAAAACTGGTTTAAACCACGGCATTTGCAACTGTGCTTTTATGGTGTATTGAGCTGTTTTAAAGTTGCCTGGCATCAGAACATGACCATCTTAAGCTGTGATGTTAGAAACCAATGCAGAAACACTAAAACATCGTTTTGGAGCTTTTCAGGTCATAAGAACACTAGTTTAAACCAAGGCATTTGCAACTGTGCTTTTATGGTGTAATGAGCTGTTTTAAAATAGCCTGGCATCAAAAGATGTCCAGTAAAGGCTGTTCTGATGGAAACCAATACAGAAACACTAAAACATTTTTTTGAGCTGTTCAGGTCATAAGAACACTAGTTTAAACCACGGCATATGCAACTGTACATTTAGAATTCATTGAGCTGTTTTAAAGTAGCCTGGCATGAGAACATGACCATTACAAACTGTATACTTAAAAACCAAAGCAGAAACACTAAACCATCGTTTTTGAGCTTTTCAGGTCATAAGAACACTAGTTTAAACCACGGCATATGCAACTGTACATTTAGGATGCATTGAGCTGTTTTAAAGTAGCCTGGCATGAGAACATGACCATTACAAACTGTATACTTAAAAACCAATGCAGAAACACTAAAACATCGTTTTTGAGCTTTTCAGGCCATAAAAAAACTAGTTTAAACCACGGCATTTGCAACTGTGCTTTTATGGTGTATTGAGCTGTTTTAAAGTTGCCTGGCATCAGAACATGACCATCTTAAGCTGTGATGTTAGAAACCAATGCAGAAACACTAAAACATCGTTTTGGAGCTTTTTAGGTCATAAGAACACTAGTTTAAACCAAGGCATTTGCAACTGTGCTTTTATAGTGTAATGAGCTGTTTTAAAATAGCCTGGCATCAAAAGATGTCCAGTAGAGGCTGTTCTGATGGAAACCAATGCAGAAACACTAAAACATTGTTTTTGAGCTGTTCAGGTCATAAGAACACTAGTTTAAACCACGGCATATGCAACTGTACATTTAGGATGCATTGAGCTGTTTTAAAGTAGCCTGGCATCAGAAAATGACCATTACAAACTGTATAGTTAAAAAACAACGCAGAAACACTAAAACATCGTTTTGAGATTTTCAGGTCATAGGAACACTAGTTTAAACCACGGCATGTGCAACTGTACATTTAGGATGCATTAAGCTGTTTGACAGTATTCTGGCATCAGAACATGACCATTTGAGGCTGTTTTGGTGGAAACCAATGCAGAAACACTAAACCATCGTTTTTGAGCTTTTCAGGTCATAAGAACACTAGTTTAAACCACGGCATATGCAACTGTACATTTAGGATGCATTGAGCTGTTTGACAGTATTCTGGCATCAGAACATGACCATTAGAGGCTGTTCTGGTGGAATCAATGCAGAAACACTAAAACATTGTTTTTTAGCTTGTCAGGCCATAAGAAAACTAGTTTAAACCACGGCATTTGCAAGTGTGCTTTTATGGTGTATTGAGCTGTTTTAAAGTTGATTGGCATCAGAACATGACCATCTTAAGCTGTGACGTTAGAAACCAATGCAGAAACACTAAAACATAGTTTTTGAGCTTTTCAGGTCATAACAACACTAGTTTAAACAAAGACAAATGCAACTGTACATTTAGGATGCATTGAGCTGTTTTAAAGTTGCCTGGCATCAGAACATGACCATTAGAAGCTGTTCTGGTGGAAACCAATGCAGAAAAACTAAAACATCGTTTTTGAGCTTTTCAGGCCATAAGAAATCTAGTTTAAACCACAACATTTGCAACTGTGATTTTATGGTGTATTGAGCTGTTTTAAAGTTGCCTGGCATCAGAACATGACCATCTTAAGCTGTAATGTATGAACCAATGCATAAACACTAAAACATTGTTTGTTAGCTTTTCAGGGCATAAGAACACTAGTTTAAACCACGGCATATGCAACTATGCTTTTAGGATGCATTGAGCTGTTTGACAGTATTCTGGCATCAGAACATGACCATTGGAGGCTGTTCTGAAGGAAACCAATGTAGAAACAATAAAACATCGTTTTTAGCTTTTCAGGCCAAGAGAAAACTAGTTTAAACCTTGGCATCTACAACTGTACATTTAGGATGCATTGAGCTGTTTTAAAGTAGCCTGGCATGAGAACACGACCATTACAAACTGTATACTTAAAAACCAATGCAGAAACACTAAAACATCGTTTTTGAGCTTTTCAGGCCATAAGAAAACTGGTTTAAACCACTGCATTTGCAACTGTGCTTTTATGGTGTATTGAGCTGTTTTAAAGTTTCCTGGCATCAGAACATGACCATCTTAAGCTGTCATGTTAGAAACCAATGCAGAAACACTAAAACATCGTTTTGGAGCTTTTCAGGTCATAAGAACACTCGTTTAAACCAAGGCATTTGCAACTGTGCTTTTATGGTGTAATGAGCTGTTTTAAAATAGCCTGGCATCAAAAGATGTCCAGTAGAGGCTATTCTGATGGAAACCAATGCAGAAACACTAAAACATTGTTTTTGAGCTGTTCAGGTCATAAGAACACTAGATTAAACCACGGCATATGCAACTGTACATTTAGGATGCATTGAGCTGTTTTAAAGTAGCCTGGCATGAGAACATGACCATTACAAACTGTATACTTAAAAACCAATGCAGAAACACTAAAACATCGTTTTTGAGCTTTTCAGGCCATAAAAAAACTGGTTTAAACCACGGCATTTGCAACTGTGCTTTTATGGTGTATTGAGCTGTTTTAAAGTTGCCTGGAATCAGAACATGACCATCTTAAGCTGTGATGTTAGAAACCAATGCAAAAACACTAAAACATCGTTTTGGAGCTTTTTAGGTCATAAGAACACTAGTTTAAACCAAGGCATTTGCAAATGTGCTTTTATGGTGTAATGAGCTGTTTTAAAATAGCCTGGCATCAAAAGATGTCCAATAGAGGCTGTTCTGATGGAAACCAATGCAGAAACACTAAAACATTGTTTTTGAGCTGTTCAGGTCATAAGAACACTAGTTTAAACCACGGCATATGCAACTGTACATTTAGGATGCATTGAGCTGTTTTAAAGTAGCCTGGCATGAGAACATGACCATTACAAACTGTATACTTAAAAACCAATGCAGAAACACTAAAACATCGTTTTTGAGCTTTTCAGGCCATAAAAAACTGGTTTAACCCACGGCATTTGCAACTGTGCTTTTATGGTGTATTGAGCTGTTTTAAAGTTGCCTGGCATCAGAACATGACCATCTTAAGCTGTGATGTTAGAAACCAATGCAGAAACACTAAAACATTGTTTTGGAGCTTTTCAGGCCATAAGAAAACTAGTTTAAACACGGCATTTGCATCTGTTCTTTAATGGTGTATTGAGCTGTTTTAAAGTTGCCTGGCATCAGAACATGACCATCTTAAGCTGTGATGTTAGAAACCAATGCAGAAACACTAAAACATCATTTTGGAGCTTTTCAGGCCATAAGAACACTAGTTTAAACCAAGGCATTTGCAAGTGTGCTTTTATGGTGTATTGAGATGTTTTAAAGTTGCCTGGCATCAGAACATGACCATTACAAACTGTATACTTAAAAACCAATGCACAAACACTAAAACATCGTTTTTGAGCTTTTCAGGCCATAAGAAAACTGGTTTAAACCACGGCATTTGCAACTGTGCTTTTATGGTGTATTGAGCTGTTTTAAAGTTGCCTGGCATCAGAACATGACCATCTTAAGCTGTGATGTTAGAAACCAATGCAGAAACACTAAAACATCATTTTGGAGCTTTTCAGGTCATAAGAACACTAGATTAAACAACGGTATACGCAACTGTACATTTAGGATGCATTGAGCTGTTTTAAAGCAGCCTGGCATGAGAACACGACCATTACAAACTGTATACTTAAAAACCAATGCAGAAACACTAAAACATCGTTTTTGAGCTTTTCAGGCCATAAGAAAACTGGTTTAAACCACGGCATTTGCAACTGTGCTTTTATGGTGTAATGAGCTGATTTAAAGTAGCCTGGTATCAAAAGATGTCCAGTAGAGGCTGTTCTGAAGAAAACCAATGCAGAAACACTAAAAAATCGTTGTTGAGCCTTAGGTCATAAGAACACTAGTTTAAACCAAGGCATTTGCAACTGTGCTTTTATGCTGGAATAAGCTGTTTTAAAGTAGTCTGGCATCAAAAGATGTCCAGTAGAGGCTGTTCTGATGGAAACCAATGCAGAAACACTAAAACATTGTTTTTGAGCTGTTAAGTCCATAAGAACACTAGTTTAAACCACGGCATATGCAAATGTACATTTAGGATGCATTGAGCTGTTTTAAAGTAGCCTGGCATGAGAACATGACCATTACAAACTGTATACCTAAAAACCAATGCAGAAACACTAAAACATCGTGTTTGAGCTTTTCAAGCCATAAGAAAACTAGTTTAAAAAACGCCATTTGCAACTGTGCTTTTATGGTGTATTGAGCTGTTTTAAAGTTGCCTGGCATCAGAACATGACCATCTTAAGCTGTGATGTTAGAAACCAATGCAGAAACACTAAAACGTTGTTTTGGAGCTTTTTAGGTCAAAAGAACACTAGTTTAAACCATGGCATTTGCAACTGTGCTTTTATGGTGTATTGAGCTGTTTTAAAGTTGACTGGCATCAGAACATGACCATCTTAAGCCCTAATTTTAGAAACCAATGCAGAAACAGTAAAACGTTGTGTTTGAGCTGTTGGAGGCTGTTCTGAAGGAAATCAATGCAGAAACACTAAAACATCGTTGTTGAGCTTTTTAGGTCATAAGAACACTAGTTTAAACTACGGCATTTGCAACTGTGCTTTTATGGTGTATTGAGCTCTTTTAAAGTTGCCTGGCATCAGAACATGACCATCTTAAGCTGTGATGTTAGAAACTAATGCAGAAACACTAAAACGTCATTTTGGAGCTTTTCAGGTCATAAGAACACTAGATTAAACCACGGCATATGCAACTGTACATTTAGGATACATTGAACTGTTTTAAAGTAGCCTGGCATGAGAACACGACCATTACAAACTGTACAACTCAGAGTGGAGCCCAGGACGCAGAGTCGCAGTCTTACACGCCTCTCTGCACGTTCTCTACAGCCGCGACCCACTCTTAGTCTTAGTTATCGCATAGAGACTGTGTCTGCTTCTCGACCACCTAAACTATACAAGTCACAAACAAATCAAAGAGGAGTGACTTACCAGAATTTAATAAACATCAAAACAGTTCCTCTTACGGAACAAAGTAATAGTAAGCTAATGAAGTGTGGTTTATTAAATATCAGATCTCTCTCATCTAAATCCTTTTTAATAAATGACTTGATAAGTGACCATCACATAGATCTGTTCTGTCTCACTGAAACCTGGCTGCAGCAGGATGAATATGTTACTTTAAATGAGTCGACTCCAATGAGTCACATCAACTATCATGTTCCAAGAAGTACAGGTAGAGGTGGAGGAGTAGCAGCAGTTTATAAATCAGATTTATTAATTACTCCTAAACCTAAACATAGTTATAACTCATTTGAGAGCCTCACTCTGAGCCTTTCTCACCCAGACTCTAAAACTCAGAAACCAGTTGTGTTTTGTATTGTTTACCGTCCTCCTGCTCCATATTCAGAGTTCTTAACTGAATTCTCTGAATTCTTATCTGACTTAGTTCTTAGCACAGATAAAGTCATTGTAGTGGGAGACTTTAACATTCATGTAGATGTTGACAGCAACTGTCTCAGCACTGCTTTTAACTCCTTAATAGACACTATTGGTTTTACACAGCAGGTAAATGAACCCACTCATCGTTTTAACCACACTCTAGATCTTGTCCTGACATATGGAGTTGAAATTGATAATTTAACAGTTCTTCCCCAAAACCCTCTGTTATCTGACCATTTCTTATTAACTTTTGAATTTAGCACAACTGACCCTATAACAGCTGGAAAGAAATGTTACTATAGCAGATGTTTATCTGACAATGCTGTTGCCAGATTCAAGCAGATGATTCCATCATCTTTTGCCTCAATGTCTTGCAGATACACAGAGAACAGTCACCTTAATCCTTATGAACAGGTTGACTGTCTTGTAGATGATGCTGCAGCTTCTCTACGTACAATGTTAGACACAGTGGCTCCTCTGAAGAAGAAGACAGTGAATCAGAGGAGGTTAGCTCCGTGGTCTAACTCAGAGATCCGCAGTCTAAAGCAAAGGACTAGACAACTAGAAAGACAGTGGCGTTCCAACAAAATAAATGTAAACTGCATTGCATGGAAGGACAGTCTAATGAAATATAAAAAAGCACTTTGTGCTGCTAGAAAAACATATTATTCCTCCCTAATTGAGGAAAACAAAAACAACCCCAGGTTTCTTTTCAGCACTGTAGCCAGGCTGACAAAGAGTCATAGCTGTATTGAGTCTACTATCCCCTTAAATCTCAGCAGCAATGACTTTATGAACTACTTTACTAATAAAATTATTATCATTAGAAAAAACATTCAGCAGCGACTTCTTCCAAATGACAGAAAGCACTGTCTAGATCCATTAACTTTAAATTTATTAAATCCTCTGTCTTACCTAGACAGCTTCTCCCCCATAACTCATATGGAGTTAACCTCAATAATCAACTCTTCCAAGTCGTCCACTTGTCTTTTAGATCCAATCCCAACCAGATTACTCAAAGAAGTTCTACCTTTAATCAGCTCATCCATATTAAATCAAATCAACCAATCTTTACAACTAGGCTATGTACCACAGGCTTTTAAGGTGGCTGTGGTCAAACCTCTATTGAAAAAACCAACCCTTGACCCTGGACAACTAGCCAACTATAGGCCCATTTCAAATTTACCCTTTATTTCCAAGATTCTGGAAAAAATCGTGGCTAAACAATTATCTGACCACCTTAGTGGGAATAACCTGTATGAAGATTTTCAGTCAGGATTTAGAAAACATCATAGCACAGAAACAGCTCTGGTTAGAGTCACTAATGATCTTCTATTAGCTTCGGACAATGGTCTAGTTTCTGTCCTTGTCCTGTTAGATCTTAGTGCTGCATTTGATACAATTGATCATCACATTCTATTACAGACACTAGAACATAGAATCGGGATTAATGGAACAGCAGTGGGATGGTTTAAATCCTATTTGTTGAACAGATTCCAGTATGTTCATGTTAATGATAAATTCTCCACACGCACAAGGATTAGCTATGGAGTTCCACAGGGTTCTGTGCTGGGTCCAATTCTGTTTAGCTTATACATGTCTCCTCTAGGTGAGATTATTAGAAAGCATTCTATTAATTTTCATTTTTACGCAGATGATACTCAGCTATACATGTCCTTGGAACCAAATGAAACAGATCAACTAGTCAAAATTCAGGGTTGTTTAAAAGACATCAAATCCTGGATGTCCCAAAACTTCCTTCAACTAAACTCAGATAAAACCGAGATTCTTATTGTTGGGCCTAAAAATCTGAGAGAGACACTATTGAGTCAGATAGCCACCCTGGATGGCATAACATTAGCTTCAGATTCTACTGTGAGGAACCTTGGTGTCATGTTTGACCAGGATCTCTCTTTTACATCATACATTAAACAAATCTCCAGAACCGCCTACTTCCACCTTAGAAATATAGTTAAAATCAGAAGCATCCTCTCTCAGAGCGATGCAGAGAAACTGATCCATGCATTTGTTACCTCTAGGCTGGACTACTGTAACTCCTTACTCATAGGATGTCCTAACAGCTCCTTAAAAAACCTACAGCTCATTCAAAATGCTGCAGCCAGAGTTCTGACAGGACTTAGAAAGAGAGATCACATTTCTCCTACATTAGCTTCTCTGCACTGGCTGCCTGTAAAATGTAGGATAGAATTTAAAATTCTCCTACTCACATACAAAGTACTCAATGATAAAGCTCCTTCTTATCTTAAAGACCTTATAGTTCCTTATGCTCCCAGCAGAACACTTCGTTCTCAGAGCGCTGGGCTACTTGCGGTTCCTAGAGTGTTTAAATGTAGAACAGGGGGCAGAGCTTTTAGCTACCAAGCTCCTCTCCTCTGGAACCAGCTCCCTCTTCAGGTTCGAGAAGCTGGCACACTCTCCACCTTTAAGATTAGGCTTAAAACCTTCCTTTTTGATAAAGTTTATAGTTAGAGATGGTTCAGGTCACTGGCAATTATTGTTAGTCACAGGAACCATCTCTTAGTTAAGCTGCAATAGACATAGACTGCTGGGGGACTTAATTTATACACTGAGCTCCTCTGTTTCCTTCTACCTCCTCTGTCCCATAACCTCCCATCATTGTCCCATGTTTAACTAACCTTGTCTCTTTCTGTCCAGTAGTTGTGCTTCTCTCCTCTCTCCTCTCTCCCCCCCCCCCACCCCCACTCTTTCTCCCTCTCTGTCCTCACCCACAGGTATCATTGGACTCAAAGTTTGGTGTCTGTGATGGGCAGCTGCGGATCCAACCATCCTGCCTGCATCCAGTCCCTGGTCCTACCATCCTGCCTGTGCTCTGTTGTTGCTTGTTGTTGCTTGTTGCTGTTGCTGTGCTTTTCTATCTCTCTATCCTCTCACCCCAACCGGTCGAGGCAGATGGCCGCCCACATCCAGTCTGGTTCTGCTGGAGGTTTCTTCCTCGTTAGAGAGGGAGTTTTTCCTCTCCACTGTTGCTGTCAAATTAAATGCTTGCTGTATGTGGGATTTGTTGGGTTTAGTTGTGTGAGGTTTTAAACCTTACTTTGTAAAGTGCCTTGAAATAACTTTGTTGTGATTTGGCGCTATATAAATAAAATTGAATTGAATTGAATTGAATATACTTAAAAACCAATGCAGAAACACTAAAACATCGTTTTTGAGCTTTTCAGGCCATAAGAAAACTGGTTTCAACCACAGCATTTGCAACTGTGCTTTTATGGTGTAATGAGCTGTTTTAAAGTAGCCTGGTATCAAAAGATGTCCAGTAGAGGCTGTTCTGAAGAAAACCAATGCAGAAACACTAAAAAATCGTTGTTGAGCTTTTTAGGTCATAAGAACACTAGTTTAAACCAAGGCATTTGCAACTGTGCTTTTATGGTGTAATGAGCTGTTTTAAAATAGCCTGGCATCAAAAGATTTCCAGTAGAGGCTGTTCTGATGGAAACCAGTGCAGAAACACTAAAACATTGTTTTTGAGCTGTTCAGGTCATAAGAACACTAGTTTAAACCACGGCAAATGCAACTGTACATATAGGATGCATTGAGCTGTTTTAAAGTAGCCTGGCATCAGAACATGACCATCTTAAGCCGTTATGTTAGAAACCAATGCAGAAACAGTCAAACATCGTTTTGGAGCTTTTCAGGTCATAAGAACACTAGTTTAAACCAAGGCATTTGCAACTGTGCTTTTATGGTGTATTGAGCTGTTTTAAAGTTGCCTGGCATCAGAACATGACCATCTTAAGCTGTGATGTTAGAAACCAATGCAGAAACACTAAAACATCATTTTGGTGCTTTTCAGGTCATAAGAACACTAGATTAAACCAAGGCATTTGCAACTGTGCTTTTATGGTGTAATGAGCTGTTTTAAAATAGCCTGGCATCAAAAGATGTCCAGTAGAGGCTGTTCTGATGGAAACCAATGCAGAAACACTAAAACATTGTTTTTGAGCTGTTCAGGTCATAAGAACACTAGTTTAAACCACGGCATATGCAACTGTACATTTAGGATGCATTGAGCTGTTTTAAAGTTTCCTGGCATCAGAACATGACCATCTTAAGCTGTGATGTTAGAAACCAATGCAGAAACACTAAAACATTGTTTTGGAGCTTTTCAGGTCATAAGAACACTAGTTTAAACCAAGGCATTTGCAACTGTGCTTTTATGGTGTAATGAGCTGTTTTAAAATAGCCTGGCATCAAAAGATTTCCAGTAGAGGCTGTTCTGATGGAAACCAATGCAGAAACACTAAAACATTGTTTTTGAGCTGTTCAGGTCATAAGAACACTAGTTTAAACCACGGCATATGCAACTGTACATTTAGGATGCATTGAGCTGTTTTAAAGTAGCCTGGCATGAGAACATGACCATTACAAACTGTATACTTAAAAACCAATGCAGAAACACTAAAACATCGTTTTTGAGCTTTTCAGGCCATAAAAAACTGGTTTAACCCACGGCATTTGCAACTGTGCTTTTATGGTGTATTGAGCTGTTTTAAAGTTGCCTGGCATCAGAACATGACCATCTTAAGCTGTGATGTTAGAAACCAATGCAGAAACACTAAAACATTGTTTTGGAGCTTTTCAGGCCATAAGAAAACTAGTTTAAACACGGCATTTGCATCTGTTCTTTAATGGTGTATTGAGCTGTTTTAAAGTTGCCTGGCATCAGAACATGACCATCTTAAGCTGTGATGTTAGAAACCAATGCAGAAACACTAAAACATCATTTTGGAGCTTTTCAGGCCATAAGAACACTAGCTTAAACCAAGGCATTTGCAAGTGTGCTTTTATGGTGTATTGAGATGTTTTAAAGTTGCCTGGCATCAGAACATGACCATTACAAACTGTATACTTAAAAACCAATGCACAAACACTAAAACATCGTTTTTGAGCTTTTCAGGCCATAAGAAAACTGGTTTAAACCACGGCATTTGCAACTGTGCTTTTATGGTGTATTGAGCTGTTTTAAAGTTGCCTGGCATCAGAACATGACCATCTTAAGCTGTGATGTTAGAAACCAATGCAGAAACACTAAAACATTGTTTTGGAGCTTTTCAGGCCATAAGAAAACTAGTTTAAACACGGCATTTGCATCTGTTCTTTAATGGTGTATTGAGCTGTTTTAAAGTTGCCTGGCATCAGAACATGACCATCTTAAGCTGTGATGTTAGAAACCAATGCAGAAACACTAAAACATCATTTTGGAGCTTTTCAGGCCATAAGAACACTAGTTTAAACCAAGGCATTTGCAAGTGTGCTTTTATGAGGTATTGAGATGTTTTAAAGTTGCCTGGCATCAGAACATGACCATTACAAACTGTATACTTAAAAACCAATGCACAAACACTAAAACATCGTTTTTGAGCTTTTCAGGCCATAAGAAAACTGGTTTAAACCACGGCATTTGCAACTGTGCTTTTATGGTGTATTGAGCTGTTTTAAAGTTGCCTGGCATCAGAACATGACCATCTTAAGCTGTGATGTTAGAAACCAATGCAGAAACATTAAAACATCATTTTGGAGCTTTTCAGGTCATAAGAACACTAGATTAAACAACGGTATACGCAACTGTACATTTAGGATGCATTGAGCTGTTTTAAAGCAGCCTGGCATGAGAACACGACCATTACAAACTGTATACTTAAAAACCAATGCAGAAACACTAAAACATCGTTTTTGAGCTTTTCAGGCCATAAGAAAACTGGTTTAAACCACGGCATTTGCAACTGTGCTTTTATGGTGTAATGAGCTGATTTAAAGTAGCCTGGTATCAAAAGATGTCCAGTAGAGGCTGTTCTGAAGAAAACCAATGCAGAAACACTAAAAAATCGTTGTTGAGCCTTAGGTCATAAGAACACTAGTTTAAACCAAGGCATTTGCAACTGTGCTTTTATGGTGTAATAAGCTGTTTTAAAATAGCCTGGCATCAAAAGATGTCCAGTAGAGGCTGTTCTGATGGAAACCAATGCAGAAACACTAAAACATTGTTTTTGTGCTGTTCAGGTCATAAGAACACTAGTTTAAACCACGGCATATGCAAATGTACATTTAGGATGCATTGAGCTGTTTTAAAGTAGCCTGGCATGAGAACATGACCATTACAAACTGTATACCTAAAGAACAATGCAGAAACACTAAAACATTGTTTTTGAGCTTTTCAGTCCATAAGAAAACAAGTTTAAACCACGGCATTTGCAACTGTGCTTTTATGGTGTATTGAGCTGTTTTAAAGTTGCCTGGCATCAGAACATGACCATCTTAAGCTGTGATGTTAGAAACCAATGCAGAAACACTAAAACGTTGTTTTGGAGCTTTTTAGGTCAAAAGAACACTAGTTTAAACCATGGCATTTGCAACTGTGCTTTTATGGTGTATTGAGCTGTTTTAAAGTTGACTGGCATCAGAACATGACCATCTTAAGCCCTAATTTTAGAAACCAATGCAGAAACAGTAAAACGTTGTGTTTGAGCTGTTGGAGGCTGTTCTGAAGGAAATCAATGCAGAAACACTAAAACATCGTTGTTGAGCTTTTTAGGTCATAAGAACACTAGTTTAAACTACGGCATTTGCAACTGTGCTTTTATGGTGTATTGAGCTCTTTTAAAGTTGCCTGGCATCAGAACATGACCATCTTAAGCTGTGATGTTAGAAACTAATGCAGAAACACTAAAACGTCATTTTGGAGCTTTTCAGGTCATAAGAACACTAGATTAAACCACGGCATATGCAACTGTACATTTAGGATACATTGAACTGTTTTAAAGTAGCCTGGCATGAGAACACGACCATTACAAACTGTACAACTCAGAGTGGAGCCAAGGACGCAGAGTCGCAGTCTTACACGCCTCTCTGCACGTTCTCTACAGCCGCGACCCACTCTTAGTCTTAGTTATCGCATAGAGACTGTGTCTGCTTCTCGACCACCTAAACTATACAAGTCACAAACAAATCAAAGAGGAGTGACTTACCAGAATTTAATAAACATCAAAACAGTTCCTCTTACGGAACAAAGTAATAGTAAGCTAATGAAGTGTGGTTTATTAAATATCAGATCTCTCTCATCTAAATCCTTTTTAATAAATGACTTGATAAGTGACCATCACATAGATCTGTTCTGTCTCACTGAAACCTGGCTGCAGCAGGATGAATATGTTACTTTAAATGAGTCGACTCCAATGAGTCACATCAACTATCATGTTCCAAGAAGTACAGGTAGAGGTGGAGGAGTAGCAGCAGTTTATAAATCAGATTTATTAATTACTCCTAAACCTAAACATAGTTATAACTCATTTGAGAGCCTCACTCTGAGCCTTTCTCACCCAGACTCTAAAACTCAGAAACCAGTTGTGTTTTGTATTGTTTACCGTCCTCCTGCTCCATATTCAGAGTTCTTAACTGAATTCTCTGAATTCTTATCTGACTTAGTTCTTAGCACAGATAAAGTCATTGTAGTGGGAGACTTTAACATTCATGTAGATGTTGACAGCAACTGTCTCAGCACTGCTTTTAACTCCTTAATAGACACTATTGGTTTTACACAGCAGGTAAATGAACCCACTCATCGTTTTAACCACACTCTAGATCTTGTCCTGACATATGGAGTTGAAATTGATAATTTAACAGTTCTTCCCCAAAACCCTCTGTTATCTGACCATTTCTTATTAACTTTTGAATTTAG
Source organism: Betta splendens (assembly GCF_900634795.4). Taxonomy (NCBI): domain Eukaryota; kingdom Metazoa; phylum Chordata; class Actinopteri; order Anabantiformes; family Osphronemidae; genus Betta; species Betta splendens. The sequence goes on along the minus strand of NC_040885.2, from coordinate 3,968,746 downwards.
CACAACTGACCCTATAACAGCTGGAAAGAAATGTTACTATAGCAGATGTTTATCTGACAATGCTGTTGCCAGATTCAAGCAGATGATTCCATCATCTTTTGCCTCAATGTCTTGCAGATACACAGAGAACAGTCACCTTAATCCTTATGAACAGGTTGACTGTCTTGTAGATGATGCTGCAGCTTCTCTACGTACAATGTTAGACACAGTGGCTCCTCTGAAGAAGAAGACAGTGAATCAGAGGAGGTTAGCTCCGTGGTCTAACTCAGAGATCCGCAGTCTAAAGCAAAGGACTAGACAACTAGAAAGACAGTGGCGTTCCAACAAAATAAATGTAAACTGCATTGCATGGAAGGACAGTCTAATGAAATATAAAAAAGCACTTTGTGCTGCTAGAAAAACATATTATTCCTCCCTAATTGAGGAAAACAAAAACAACCCCAGGTTTCTTTTCAGCACTGTAGCCAGGCTGACAAAGAGTCATAGCTGTATTGAGTCTACTATCCCCTTAAATCTCAGCAGCAATGACTTTATGAATTACTTTACTAATAAAATTATTATCATTAGAAAAAACATTCAGCAGCGACTTCTTCCAAATGACAGAAAGCACTGTCTAGATCCATTAACTTTAAATTTATTAAATCCTCTGTCTTACCTAGACAGCTTCTCCCCCATAACTCATATGGAGTTAACCTCAATAATCAACTCTTCCAAGTCGTCCACTTGTCTTTTAGATCCAATCCCAACCAGATTACTCAAAGAAGTTCTACCTTTAATCAGCTCATCCATATTAAATCAAATCAACCAATCTTTACAACTAGGCTATGTACCACAGGCTTTTAAGGTGGCTGTGGTCAAACCTCTATTGAAAAAACCAACCCTTGACCCTGGACAACTAGCCAACTATAGGCCCATTTCAAATTTACCCTTTATTTCCAAGATTCTGGAAAAAATCGTGGCTAAACAATTATCTGACCACCTTAGTGGGAATAACCTGTATGAAGATTTTCAGTCAGGATTTAGAAAACATCATAGCACAGAAACAGCTCTGGTTAGAGTCACTAATGATCTTCTATTAGCTTCGGACAATGGTCTAGTTTCTGTCCTTGTCCTGTTAGATCTTAGTGCTGCATTTGATACAATTGATCATCACATTCTATTACAGACACTAGAACATAGAATCGGGATTAATGGAACAGCAGTGGGATGGTTTAAATCCTATTTGTTGAACAGATTCCAGTTTGTTCATGTTAATGATAAATTCTCCACACGCACAAGGATTAGCTATGGAGTTCCACAGGGTTCTGTGCTGGGTCCAATTCTGTTTAGCTTATACATGTCTCCTCTAGGTGAGATTATTAGAAAGCATTCTATTAATTTTCATTTTTACGCAGATGATACTCAGCTATACATGTCCTTGGAACCAAATGAAACAGATCAACTAGTCAAAATTCAGGGTTGTTTAAAAGACATCAAATCCTGGATGTCCCAAAACTTCCTTCAACTAAACTCAGATAAAACCGAGATTCTTATTGTTGGGCCTAAAAATCTGAGAGAGACACTATTGAGTCAGATAGCCACCCTGGATGGCATAACATTAGCTTCAGATTCTACTGTGAGGAACCTTGGTGTCATGTTTGACCAGGATCTCTCTTTTACATCATACATTAAACAAATCTCCAGAACCGCCTACTTCCACCTTAGAAATATAGTTAAAATCAGAAGCATCCTCTCTCAGAGCGATGCAGAGAAACTGATCCATGCATTTGTTACCTCTAGGCTGGACTACTGTAACTCCTTACTCATAGGATGTCCTAACAGCTCCTTAAAAAACCTACAGCTCATTCAAAATGCTGCAGCCAGAGTTCTGACAGGACTTAGAAAGAGAGATCACATTTCTCCTACATTAGCTTCTCTGCACTGGCTGCCTGTAAAATGTAGGATAGAATTTAAAATTCTCCTACTCACATACAAAGTACTCAATGATAAAGCTCCTTCTTATCTTAAAGACCTTATAGTTCCTTATGCTCCCAGCAGAACACTTCGTTCTCAGAGCGCTGGGCTACTTGCGGTTCCTAGAGTGTTTAAATGTAGAACAGGGGGCAGAGCTTTTAGCTACCAAGCTCCTCTCCTCTGGAACCAGCTCCCTCTTCAGGTTCGAGAAGCTGGCACACTCTCCACCTTTAAGATTAGGCTTAAAACCTTCCTTTTTGATAAAGTTTATAGTTAGAGATGGTTCAGGTCACTGGCAATTATTGTTAGTCACAGGAACCATCTCTTAGTTAAGCTGCAATAGACATAGACTGCTGGGGGACTTAATTTATACACTGAGCTCCTCTGTTTCCTTCTACCTCCTCTGTCCCATAACCTCCCATCATTGTCCCATGTTTAACTAACCTTGTCTCTTTCTGTCCAGTAGTTGTGCTTCTCTCCTCTCTCCTCTCTCCCCCCCCACCCCCACTCTTTCTCCCTCTCTGTCCTCACCCACAGGTATCATTGGACTCAAAGTTTGGTGTCTGTGATGGGCAGCTGCGGATCCAACCATCCTGCCTGCATCCAGTCCCTGGTCCTACCATCCTGCCTGTGCTCTGTTGTTGCTTGTTGTTGCTTGTTGCTGTTGCTGTGCTTTTCTATCTCTCTATCCTCTCACCCCAACCGGTCGAGGCAGATGGCCGCCCACATCCAGTCTGGTTCTGCTGGAGGTTTCTTCCTCGTTAGAGAGGGAGTTTTTCCTCTCCACTGTTGCTGTCAAATTAAATGCTTGCTGTATGTGGGATTTGTTGGGTTTAGTTGTGTGAGGTTTTAAACCTTACTTTGTAAAGTGCCTTGAAATAACTTTGTTGTGATTTGGCGCTATATAAATAAAATTGAATTGAATTGAATTGAATATACTTAAAAACCAATGCAGAAACACTAAAACATCGTTTTTGAGCTTTTCAGGCCATAAGAAAACTGGTTTCAACCACGGCATTTGCAACTGTGCTTTTATGGTGTAATGAGCTGTTTTAAAGTAGCCTGGTATCAAAAGATGTCCAGTAGAGGCTGTTCTGAAGAAAACCAATGCAGAAACACTAAAAAATCGTTGTTGAGCTTTTTAGGTCATAAGAACACTAGTTTAAACCAAGGCATTTGCAACTGTGCTTTTATGGTGTAATGAGCTGTTTTAAAATAGCCTGGCATCAAAAGATTTCCAGTAGAGGCTGTTCTGATGGAAACCAGTGCAGAAACACTAAAACATTGTTTTTGAGCTGTTCAGGTCATAAGAACACTAGTTTAAACCACGGCAAATGCAACTGTACATATAGGATGCATTGAGTTGTTTTAAAGTAGCCTGGCATCAGAACATGACCATCTTAAGCCGTTATGTTAGAAACCAATGCAGAAACAGTCAAACATCGTTTTGGAGCTTTTCAGGTCATAAGAACACTAGTTTAAACCAAGGCATTTGCAACTGTGCTTTTATGGTGTATTGAGCTGTTTTAAAGTTGCCTGGCATCAGAACATGACCATCTTAAGCTGTGATGTTAGAAACCAATGCAGAAACACTAAAACATCATTTTGGTGCTTTTCAGGTCATAAGAACACTAGATTAAACCAAGGCATTTGCAACTGTGCTTTTATGGTGTAATGAGCTGTTTTAAAATAGCCTGGCATCAAAAGATGTCCAGTAGAGGCTGTTCTGATGGAAACCAATGCAGAAACACTAAAACATTGTTTTTGAGCTGTTCAGGTCATAAGAACACTAGTTTAAACCACGGCATATGCAACTGTACATTTAGGATGCATTGAGCTGTTTTAAAGTTTCCTGGCATCAGAACATGACCATCTTAAGCTGTGATGTTAGAAACCAATGCAGAAACACTAAAACATCGTTTTGGAGCTTTTCAGGTCATAAGAACACTAGTTTAAACCAAGGCATTTGCAACTGTGCTTTTATGGTGTAATGAGCTGTTTTAAAATAGCCTGGCATCAAAAGATTTCCAGTAGAGGCTGTTCTGATGGAAAACAATGCAGAAACACTAAAACATTGTTTTTGAGCTGTTCAGGTCATATGAACACTAGTTTAAACCACGGCATATGCAACTGTACATTTAGGATGCATTGAGCTGTTTTAAAGTAGCCTGGCATTAGAACATGACCATTACAAACTGTAGACTTAAAAACCAATGCATAAACACTAAAACATCGTTTTGGAGCTTTTTAGCTCATAAGAACACTAGTTTAAACCGAGGCATTTGCAAGTGTGCCTTTATGGTGTATTGGGCTGTTTTAAAGTTGCCTGGCATCAGAACATGACCATCTAAAGCACTAATGTTAGAAACCAATGCAGAAACACTAAAACATCGTTTTTGAGCATTTCAGGTCATAAGAACACTAGTTTAAACCACGACATATGCAACTGTACATTTAGGACGCATTGAGGTGTTTTAAAGTAGCCTGGCATGAGAACATGACCATTACAAACTGTATACCTAAAGAACAATGCAGAAACACTAAAACATTGTTTTTGAGCTTTTCAGTCCATAAGAAAACTAGTTTAAACCACGACATTTGCAACTGTGCTTTTATGGTGTATTGAGCTGTTTTAAAGTTGCCTGGCATCAGAACATGACCATCTTAAGCTGTGATGTTAGAAACCAATGCAGAAACACTAAAACATTGTTTTGGAGTTTTTTAGGCCATAAGAAAACTAGTTTAAACCACGGTATTGGCAACTGTGCTTTAATGGTGTATTGAGCTGTTTTAAAGTTGCCTGGCATCAGAACATGACCATCTTAAGCTGTGATGTTAGAAACCAATGCAGAAACACTAAAACATCGTTTTTGAGCTTTTCAGGCCATAAGAAAACTGGTTTCAACCACGGCATTTGCAACTGTGCTTTTATGGTGTATTGAGCTGTTTTAAAGTAGCCTGGTATCAAAAGATGTCCAGTAGAGGCTGTTCTGAAGAAAACCAATGCAGAAACACTAAAAAATCGTTGTTGAGCTTTTTAGGTCATAAGAACACTAGTTTAAACCAAGGCATTTGCAACTGTGCTTTTATGGTGTAATGAGTTGTTTTAAAATAGCCTGGCATCAAAAGATTTCCAGTAGAGGCCGTTCTGATGGAAACCAGTGCAGAAACACTAAAACATTGTTTTTGAGCTGTTCAGGTCATAAGAACACTAGTTTAAACCACGGCATATGCAACTGTACATATAGGATGCATTGAGCTGTTTTAAAGTAGCCTGGCATCAGAACATGACCATCTTAAGCCGTTATGTTAGAAACCAATGCAGAAACAGTCAAACATCGTTTTGGAGCTTTTCAGGTCATAAGAACACTAGTTTAAACCAAGGCATTTGCAACTGTGCTTTTATGGTGTATTGAGCTGTTTTAAAGTTGCCTGGCATCAGAACATGACCATCTTAAGCTGTGATGTTAAAAACCAATGCAGAAACACTAAAACATCATTTTGGTGCTTTTCAGGTCATAAGAACACTACATTAAACCAAGGCATTTGCAACTGTGCTTTTATGGTGTAATGAGCTGTTTTAAAATAGCCTGGCATCAAAAGATTTCCAGTAGAGGCTGTTCTGATGGAAACCAATGCAGAAACACTAAAACATTGTTTTTGAGCTGTTCAGGTCATATGAACACTAGTTTAAACCACGGCATATGCAACTGTACATTTAGGATGCATTGAGCTGTTTTAAAGTAGCCTGGCATTAGAACATGACCATTACAAACTGTATACTTAAAAACCAATGCATAAACACTAAAACATCGTTTTGGAGCTTTTTAGCTCATAAGAACACTAGTTTAAACCGAGGCATTTGCAAGTGTGCCTTTATGGTGTATTGGGCTGTTTTAAAGTTGCCTGGCATCAGAACATGACCATCTAAAGCACTAATGTTAGAAACCAATGCAGAAACACTAAAACATCGTTTTTGAGCATTTCAGGTCATAAGAACACTAGTTTAAACCACGACATATGCAACTGTACATTTAGGACGCATTGAGCTGTTTTAAAGTAGCCTGGCATGAGAACATGACCATTACAAACTGTATACCTAAAGAACAATGCAGAAACACTAAAACATCGTTTTTGAGCTTTTCAGTCCATAAGAAAACTAGTTTAAACCACGACATTTGCAACTGTGCTTTTATGGTGTATTGAGCTGTTTTAAAGTTGCCTGGCATCAGAACATGACCATCTTAAGCTGTGATGTTAGAAACCAATGCAGAAACACTAAAACATTGTTTTGGAGCTTTTCAGGCCATAAGAAAACTAGTTTAAACCACGGTATTTGCAACTGTGCTTTAATGGTGTATTGAGCTGTTTTAAAGTTGCCTGGCATCAGAACATGACCATCTTAAGCTGTGATGTTAGAAACCAATGCAGAAACACTAAAACATCGTTTTTGAGCTTTTCAAGCCATAAGAAAACTGGTTTCAACCACGGCATTTGCAACTGTGCTTTTATGGTGTATTTGTTACGTCGGCAGCTGGGCTTTCTGGTTTTGGGCTTTTATTGTCGTGGATTTTGTTTTGCATCCGGTTGTTTCGTTCCTGTTCCTTGGCTTGTTGATTGTTTTCACCGGTGCCTCATTAGTCGGACTATTTAGCCCTTCCGTTTCCGAGGCATCCTTGTCGGTTTATTGTTCGCCCACAGCTGTTTGAAGCCGTCCAGGTTTGATCAAGTTATTTCGCCTTGTGACCATAGTCCTCGCTGTTGTATTTTTGTTTCACGTTGACTTAGATTTTGTTTGTGCTGTCCACGCCAGTTTTCCGTACTTTGTACGCGCTTTGAGTTTACGTTTTTTTTTCTGTTCGCACGGTGAGCATTTTGCCCGTGCCATTTCGGACTAAAAAGGACACTGACGTGAGGACGGTCCTCCGTCGTTCGGGTCGCGCGCTACTAGCCGTCGGACCCGGTATTGTTACGTGAAGCGCTGTGCGCGCACCATTGTGCTCCTCCACAGACACCGTGGGAAGGAACCTCCGGAGTAACACTGGAACGAGGACCCGGTCTCCACAGCCACGCCATCGCTGTTCCTCAACCTGCCTCATGCTCGGAGCTTCACCTCGCGTTTGCCCTGTTTTACCAGGTAGTACCGTTCAGTGAAGACAAGTCCAGGTGTATGCTGAACACTGTCCAGTATATAACTTGCCTTATTACTTACCTTCTCTCTCTCTCTCTCTGTACTCAGGGACGCTACTATCTAGGACGAGTTTACGCCCACGCACCCTTGTTTCCTTTTTCTGTAAATAAAACCCTTTTGTGTGCATACTAGGTCTCTGACTCGGTTCTGTGGAACACTCCCTGGGGGTCCAGCTGCGCATTTAATGGTGCACAGGGTAACATTTCTCTGACAGAATAAACCGACCAACGACCCTATGGACCCCCCAGAACCGACGATGAAGGCATGGCAAGCCGGTATTGAGTCGATATTAGTAGAGCAAGGTAACCAGATAACGCGGATTGCGCAGTCCCTCTCACAGTTAAGCTCTATGGTCTCTCAGACATGTACCGCTCCCACTCCGCTAGATCCGGCCGCCATTCCACTCCCTGCCTCGCCGCCTCGGCTTCAGGTTGGTACCGCTGAGCCACGGTTACATCCCCCGGCACGTTACAGCGGCGAGCCCGGGGGAAGCCGCGCTTTCCTTACTCAATGTGATATTATGATTCAGCTACAGCCTTCAGCTTTCCCCTCAGAGTCCTCCAAGGTGGCATACGTGTTAACCTTGCTAGGAGGTAGAGCGGCAGCTTGGGGAACAGCAGCGTGGAGGAGAAGGGAGAGCTACTGCGATACCTTAAAAGCCTTTGGTGATCAACTCTCCCGAATCTTTGACCCAGTTCGGCCCCAGACGGAGGCATTACACGGACTGGCGGGCCTTTCTCAGGGACATCGGCCGCTCGTGGACTATGTGATCCAGTTCCGCACCCTCGCAGCAGACAGCAGGTGGAATGACCACGCCCTTTATGATCAGTTTTATTTAGGCCTCAGCGACCGTATTAAGGATGCGCTATCTTATCGGGAGGAACCCCAGACCCTGGACGACCTCATCGAGGCTGCTACCAGGGCGGAGCAGCGTCATAAGGAGAGACAGTATGGGCGGAGTGGTTCCCGTGCCACCCCTACACATAATGCTTTTACCAGTTCTGTACATAATTTCCCACAGCAGCAGCAGGGAACGTGTCCATCCCCGGAACCGATGCAGCTGGGGCGACAGCGCCTCACCACGGAGGAACGAGAGCGACGCCGTCAGAAAAGACTGTGTTACTACTGTGGTGAGTCAGGACATTTTGTGTTGCATTGTCCAGCAAAAGGAGTGGCTCAGTAGCCTCCGTGGAGGTGCTACTGAGCCGTTCTTTGGTCAAAGCCTCCACCGTCAGACCACGGACCCAGGTGGTGATCGGTTCAGGACCGTTCCAAAGGACTGTGACTGTGTTGATTGATTCAGGAGCTGACGCTAACTTCATCACGGAGACCCTGGCCAAGGAGCTTCACCTAACCCCTGAACCACTGAGTCAGGCCTTACAGGTCAGATCACTGAATCGAACATTTTTGCACAACGTTACCCACATCACTGTTCCTGTATTCCTGTCAATGGGTAATCACCAGGAAAAGATCTCCTTTCATATTGTTGACATGGCTGAACCACCATTAGTCCTAGGAATCCCATGGCTCCAGCTGCATAACCCCCATATAGATTGGGTAACGGGAAAGGTTCTGGGGTGGAGCACGGCCTGCCACGCCTCCTGCCTTCTCTCCGCTCGCCCCTCCAGGGCGGTCTACGTACATGAAGACTGTTATCCAGACCTCTCCAGGGTTCCCCAAGCATATCATGACCTCAAGGAAGTCTTCAATAAGGCCAAGGCGGTCACCCTCCCACCACACCGGCCTTACGACTGCGCAATTGACCTTCTACCGGGACACACCCCCCCCAGGGGTCGTTTGTTTTCACTGTCCGGTCCGGAGAAGGCGGCGATGGAATCCTACATCCAGGAGTCCTTATCTGCAGGTATCATTCGGCCGTCGACCTCGCCTGCAGGGGCAGGTTTCTTTTTTGTCGGGAAGAAGGATGGGGGCGTAAGACCGTGCATAGATTACAGGGGCCTTAATGCTATCACGGTAAAAAATAGATATCCTCTACCTTTGATCGCCACTGCTTTTGAACTGTTGAAGGGTGCACGAATCTTTACCAAGTTAGACCTGCGTAATGCATATCACCTAGTGCGCATCAAGGAGGGGGACGAGTGGAAGACTGCTTTTAACACACCCACAGGCCATTTTGAATACCTCGTCATGCCATTTGGCCTAACGAATGCCCCAGCCGTTTTTCAAAACATGGTTAATGATGTCTTGGGGGATATGTTGAATAAGTTTGTTTTTGTATACCTTGACGATATTCTCATTTTCTCAAAGTCTGAGACCGAGCACTTCCAGCATGTCTGAGCGGTTCTTCAGCGTCTCCTCCAGAACCAGCTATATGTTAAGGCTGAGAAGTGTGAGTATCATGTGTCCAAGACGTCCTTTTTGGGTTTTGTTATTAGCCCAGAGAGGATTGCTATGGACCCTGATAAAGTGCAAGCCGTTAGAGAATGGCCGGTGCCCACAGATAGGAAGCAACTACAACGGTTCCTGGGGTTTGCAAATTTTTATAGAAAGTTCATTAAGGGATACAGCGGGGTGGCAGCACCACTGCACAAGTTGACATCACCTAAGACAAAGTTCTTGTGGTTCCCAGAAGCCAGGGATGCATTTGAGAAACTGAAGACCCTGTTTACAACCGCTCCTATTCTCACACTCCCCGACCCAAATCTGCCATTTGTCGTCGAGGTTGATGCCTCGGACTGTGGGGTGGGAGCAGTGCTATCCCAGCGCTCGCCTTCAGATTCAAAGATTCACCCCTGCGCTTTTTTTCCAAGAAACTGTCCCCCCCTGAAAGAAACTACGATGTGGGCAACCGGGAGCTGCTGGCAGTCAAGTTGGCCCTAGAGGAATGGAGACACTGGCTAGAGGGTTCGACTCACCCTTTCACGGTTCTAACAGACCATAAGAACTTGGAGTACCTCAAGTCGGCTAAGAGACTGAATTCCCGCCAGGCTAGGTGGTCGATCTTTTTTGAGCGTTTTGCTTTCACCCTGTCTTTCAGACCTGGTACTCTGAATAGTAAGGCGGATGCTCTGTCTCGTATTCATGCCCCATCTGACCCTCCGGATAGGTCAAAGTTCATTCTCCCAGGCTCAGTTAGGTTGGGCGCTGCACGCACCGGTTTGGAGGAGAGTGTCATCGGCGCGAATCAAGGTACCTCAGCACCTTCAGGTTGCCCTGATCACTGTCTTTTTGTCCCTGCAGAACTCAGATCACGGGTCTTGCAGGTCTGTCACGACTCCCGCCTTGCTGTGCATCCGGGGGCAGCACGCACCGTACGAGCGGTGCTCCAACGTTTCTGGTGGCCTACAGTGCGGAAGGATGTGCGAGAGTATGTTGCCGCCTGTCCCGCATGCTCCAGGTCGAAGGCTGGCCACCAGGCTCCAGCAGGGCACCTACATCCCCTGCCCGTTCCAAAACGCCCATGGTCTCATTTATCCATGGACTTTGTCACTGGGCTGCCTCCTTCCAACGGGAACACTGTGGTCCTCACGGTTGTGGATAGATTTTCAAAGATGGTGCACTTTGTTGCACTCCCCAAGTTGCCATCGTCCTCTGAGACTGCTCAAGTGATGATTGACCATGTTTTCAGGCTCCACGGCATCCCGGAGGATGTGGTCTCTGACCGGGGGCCTCAGTTCACCGCCAAGTTCTGGAGCGAGTTTTGTCGGCTGCTGGGTGTCTCTGTCAGCCTATCATCGGGCTACCATCCCCAGTCTAATGGGCAGGCCGAGCGTTTGAACCAGGAACTGGGAACGGGTCTTAGACTGTTGTGCTCTGACAATCCAGGAGCGTGGTCTAAGAATCTGACCTGGGTGGAGTATGCCCATAACAGCCAGCCTTCCGCCTCTACGGGACTGTCTCCTTTCCAGGTAGTTTACGGCTATCAACCACCGTTGTTTGAACCGCAGGTGTTGGATGCCATGGTCCCCTCCGCTGCTGCGTCTGTCCGCCGTTGTCACCTAGCCTGGCGTAAGGCGCGCCAGGCTCTGCTTTCCTCTGTTTCTCTCTATCAGCGTCAGGCTGACCGCAAACGCCGTCCTGCTCCCACCTATCGCCCAGGACAGAAGGTGTGGCTGGCCTCCAGGGACATTCCTCTAAAGGTGGAGAGTCCCAAGCTGGCGCCGCGTTTTATTGGGCCCTTTCCTGTCTCTAAGGTGATCAACCCTGTGTGTGTCAGACTTCGTCTTCCTCGGTCGTTGCGTATCCATCCCACGTTTCATGTATCTCGTATCGAGCCGGTGCAAGCCTGTCCGTTGGTCCCCTCCTCCAGGCCCCCTCCGCCCGCCCGGCTCATTGGCGGGGGGCCTGCTTATGTGGTGCGTCGTACCCTCCGTTCCCGGCGCAGGGGGCGTGGTGTCCAGTATTTGGTGGATTGGGAGGGGTATGGGCCGGAGGAGCGCTGCTGGGTCCCGCGGGGCTTCATCCTGGATCCCGCTCTCCTGCGGGAGTTTCACGCTGCCCACCCCGATCAGCCCTGTCGGCCGTCAGGAGTCGGCCGTTGAGGAGGGGGTTCTGTTATGTCGGCAGCTGGGCTTTCTGGTTTTGGGCTTTTATTGTCGTGGATTTTGTTTTGCATCCGGTTGTTTCGTTCCTGTTCCTTGGCTTGTTGATTGTTTTCACCGGTGCCTCATTAGTCGGACTATTTAGCCCTTCCGTTTCCGAGGCATCCTTGTCGGTTTATTGTTCGCCCACAGCTGTTTGAAGCCGTCCAGGTTTGATCAAGTTATTTCGCCTTGTGACCATAGTCCTCGCTGTTGTATTTTTGTTTCACGTTGACTTAGATTTTGTTTGTGCTGGCCACGCCAGTTTTCCGTACTTTGTACGCGCTTTGAGTTTACGGTTTTTTTTCTGTTCGCACGGTGAGCATTTTGCCCGTGCCATTTCGGACTAAAAAGGACACTGACGTGAGGACGGTCCTCCGTCGTTCGGGTCGTGCGCTACTAGCCGTCGGACCCGGTATTGTTACGTGAAGCGCTGTGCGCGCACCATTGTGCTCCTCCACAGACACCGTGGGAAGGAACCTCCGGAGTAACACTGGAACGAGGACCCGGTCTCCACAGCCACGCCATCGCTGTTCCTCAACCTGCCTCATGCTCGGAGCTTCACCTCGCGTTTGCCCTGTTTTACCAGGTAGTACCGTTCAGTGAAGACAAGTCCAGGTGTATGCTGAACACTGTCCAGTATATAACTTGCCTTATTACTTACCTTCTCTCTCTCTCTCTCGGTACTCAGGGACGCTACTATCTAGGACGAGTTTACGCCCACGCACCCTTGTTTCCTTTTTCTGTAAATAAAACCCTTTTGTGTGCATACTAGGTCTCTGACTCGGTTCTGTGGAACACTCCCTGGGGGTCCAGCTGCGCATTTAATGGTGCACAGGGTAACATTTCTCTGACAGTATTGAGCTGTTTTAAAGTAGCCTGGTATCAAAAGATGTCCAGTAGAGGCTGTTCTGAAGAAAACCAATGTAGAAACACTAAAAAATCGTTGTTGAGCTTTTTAGGTCATGAGAACACTAGTTTAAACCAAGGCATTTGCAACTGTGCTTTTATGGTGTAATGAGCTGTTTTAAAGTAGCCTGGTATCAAAAGATGTCCAGTAGAGGCTGTTCTGAAGAAAACCAATGCAGAAACACTAAAAAATCGTTGTTGAGCTTTTTAGGTCATAAGAACACTAGTTTAAACCAAGGCATTTGCAACTGTGCTTTTATGGTGTATTGAGCCGTTTTAAAGTAGCCTGGTATCAAAAGATGTCCAGTAGAGGCTGTTCTGATGGAAACCAATGCAGAAACACTAAAACATTGTTTTTGAGCTGTTCAGGTCATAAGAACACTAGTTTAAACCACGGCATATGCAACTGTACATATAGGATGCATTGAGCTGTTTTAAAGTAGCCTGGCATCAGAACATGACCATCTTAAGCCGTTATGTTAGAAACCAATGCAGAAACAGTAAAACATCGTTTTGGAGCTTTTCAGGTCATAAGAACACTAGATTAAACCAAGGCATTTGCAACTGTGCTTTTATGGTGTAATGAGCTGTTTTAAAATAGCCTGGCATCAAAAGATGTCCAGTAGAGGCTGTTCTGATGGAAACCAATGCAGAAACACTAAAACATTGTTTTTGAGCTGTTCAGGTCATAAGAACACTAGTTTAAACCACGGCATTTGCAACTGTACATTTAGGATGCATTGAGCTGTTTTAAAGTTTCCTGGCATCAGAACATGACCATCTTAAGCTGTGATGTTAGAAACCAATGCAGAAACACTAAAACATCGTTTTGGAGCTTTTCAGGTCATAAGAACACTAGTTTAAACCACGGCATATGCAACTGTACATTTAGGATGCATTGAGCTGTTTTAAAGTAGCCTGGCATGAGAACACGACCATTACAAACTGTATACTTAAAAACCAATGCAGAAACACTAAAACATCGTTTTTGAGCTTTTCAGGCCATAAGAAAACTGGTTTCAACCACGGCATTTGCAACTTTGCTTTTATGGTGTATTGAGCTGTTTTAAAGTAGCCTGGTATCAAAAGATGTCCAGTAGAGGCTGTTCTGAAGAAAACCAATGTAGAAACACTAAAAAATCGTTGTTGAGCTTTTTAGGTCATGAGAACACTAGTTTAAACCAAGGCATTTGCAACTGTGCTTTTATGGTGTAATGAGCTGTTTTAAAGTAGCCTGGTATCAAAAGATGTCCAGTAGAGGCTGTTCTGAAGAAAACCAATGCAGAAACACTAAAAAATCGTTGTTGAGCTTTTTAGGTCATAAGAACACTAGTTTAAACCACGGCATATGCAACTGTACATATAGGATGCATTGAGCTGTTTTAAAGTAGCCTGGCATCAGAACATGACCATCTTAAGCCGTTATGTTAGAAACCAATGCAGAAACAGTAAAACATCGTTTTGGAGCTTTTCAGGTCATAAGAACACTAGTTTAAACCAAGGCATTTGCAACTGTGCTTTTATGGTGTATTGAGCTGTTTTAAAGTTGCCTGGCATCAGAACATGAGCATCTTAAGCTGTGATGTTAGAAACCAATGCAGAAACACTAAAACATCATTTTGGAGCTTTTCAGGTCATAAGAACAGTAGATTAAACCAAGGCATTTGCAACTGTGCTTTTATGGTGTAATGAGCTGTTTTAAAATAGCCTGGCATGAAAAGATGTCCAGTAGAGGCTGTTCTGATGGAAACCAATGCAGAAACACTAAAACATTGTTTTTGAGCTGTTCAGGTCATAAGAACACTAGTTTAAACCACGGCATATGCAACTGTACATTTAGGATGCATTGAGCTGTTTTAAAGTTTCCTGGCATCAGAACATGACCATCTTAAGCTGTGATGTTAGAAACCAATGCAGAAACACTAAAACGTCATTTTGGAGCTTTTCAGGTCATAAGAACACTAGATTAAACCACGGCATATGCAACTGTACATTTAGGATGCATTGAGCTGTTTTAAAGTAGCCTGGCATGAGAACACGACCATTACAAACTGTATACTTAAAAACCAATGCAGAAACACTAAAACATCGTTTTTGAGCTTTTCAGGCCATAAGAAAACTGGTTTCAACCACGGCATTTGCAACTTTGCTTTTATGGTGTATTGAGCTGTTTTAAAGTAGCCTGGTATCAAAAGATGTCCAGTAGAGGCTGTTCTGAAGAAAACCAATGTAGAAACACTAAAAAATCGTTGTTGAGCTTTTTAGGTCATGAGAACACTAGTTTAAACCAAGGCATTTGCAACTGTGCTTTTATGGTGTAATGAGCTGTTTTAAAGTAGCCTGGTATCAAAAGATGTTCAGTAGAGGCTGTTCTGAAGAAAACCAATGCAGAAACACTAAAAAATTGTTGTTGAGCTTTTTAGGTCAAAAGAACACTAGTTTAAACCAAGGCATTTGCAACTGTGCTTTTATGGTGTAATGAGCTGTTTTAAAATAGCCTGGCATCAAAAGATTTCCAGTAGAGGCTGTTCTGATGGAAACCAATGCAGAAACACTAAAACATTGTTTTTGAGCTGTTCAGGTCATAAGAACACTAGTTTAAACCACGGCATATGCAACTGTACATTTAGGATGCATTGAGCTGTTTTAAAGTAGCCTGGCATGAGAACATGACCATTGCAAACTGTATACTTAAAAAACAATGCAGAAACACTAAAACATCGTTTTTGAGCTTTTCAGGTCATAAGAAAACTAGTTTAAGCCACGGCATTTGCAACTGTGCTTTTATGGTGTATTGAGCTGTTTTAAAGTAGCCTGGTATCAAAAGATGTCCAGTAGAGGCTGTTCTGAAGAAAACCAATGTAGAAACACTAAAAAATCGTTGTTGAGCTTTTTAGGTCATGAGAACACTAGTTTAAACCAAGGCATTTGCAACTGTGCTTTTATGGTGTAATGAGCTGTTTTAAAGTAGCCTGGTATCAAAAGATATCCAGTAGAGGCTGTTCTGAAGAAAACCAATGCAGAAACACTAAAAAATTGTTGTTGAGCTTTTTAGGTCAAAAGAACACTAGTTTAAACCAAGGCATTTGCAACTGTGCTTTTATGGTGTAATGAGCTGTTTTAAAATAGCCTGGCATCAAAAGATTTCCAGTAGAGGCTGTTCTGATGGAAACCAATGCAGAAACACTAAAACATTGTTTTTGAGCTGTTCAGGTCATAAGAACACTAGTTTAAACCACGGCATATGCAACTGTACATTTAGGATGCATTGAGCTGTTTTAAAGTAGCCTGGCATGAGAACATGACCATTGCAAACTGTATACTTAAAAAACAATGCAGAAACACTAAAACATCGTTTTTGAGCTTTTCAGGTCATAAGAAAACTAGTTTAAGCCACAGCATTTGCAACTGTGCTTTTATGGTGTATTGAGCTGTTTTAAAGTTGCCTGGCATCAAAAGATGTCCAGTAGAGGCTGTTCTGAAGAAAACCAATGTAGAAACACTAAAAAATCGTTGTTGAGCTTTTTAGGTCATGAGAACACTAGTTTAAACCAAGGCATTTGCAACTGTGCTTTTATGGTGTAATGAGCTGTTTTAAAGTAGCCTGGTATCAAAAGATGTCCAGTAGTGGCTGTTCTGAAGAAAACCAATGCAGAAACACTAAAAAATCGTTGTTGAGCTTTTTAGGTCATAAGAACACTAGTTTAAACCAAGGCATTTGCAACTGTGCTTTTATGGTGTAATGAGCTGTTTTAAAACAGCCTGGCATCAAAAGATTTCCAGTAGAGGCTGTTCTGATGGAAACCAATGCAGAAACACTAAAACATTGTTTTTGAGCTGTTCAGGTCATAAGAACACTAGTTTAAACCAGGGCATATGCAACTGTACATATAGGATGCATTGAGCTGTTTTAAAGTAGCCTGGCATCAGAACATGACCATCTTAAGCCATTATGTTAGAAACCAATGCAGAAACAGTAAAACATCGTTTTGGAGCTTTTCAGGTCATAAGAACACTAGTTTAAACCAAGGCATTTGCAACTGTGCTTTTATGGTGTATTGAGCTGTTTTAAAGTTGCCTGGCATCAGAACATGACCATCTTAAGCTGTGATGTTAGAAACCAATGCAGAAACACTAAAACATCATTTTGGAGCTTTTCAGGTCATAAGGACACTAGATTAAACCAAAGCATTTGCAACTGTGCTTTTATGGTGTAATGAGCTGTTTTAAAATAGCCTGGCATCAAAAGATGTCCAGTAGAGGCTGTTCTGATGGAAACCAATGCAGAAACACTAAAACATTGTTTTTGAGCTGTTCAGGTCATAAGAACACTAGTTTAAACCACGGCATATGCAACTGTACATTTAGGATGCATTGAGCTGTTTTAAAGTAGCCTGGCATGAGAACGTGACCATTACAAACTGTATACCTAAAGAACAATGCAGAAACACTAAAACATCGTTTTTGAGCTTTTCAGTCCATAGGAAAACTAGTTTAAACCACGGCATTTGCAACTGTGCTTTTATGGTGTATTGAGCTGTTTTAAAGTTGCCTGGCATCAGAACATGACCATCTTAAGGTGTGATGTTAGAAACCAATGCAGAAACACTAAAACATTGTTTTGGAGCTTTTTAGGTCAAAAGAACACTAGTTTAAACCAAGGCATTTGCAACTGTGCTATTATGGTGTATTGAGCTGTTTTAAAGTTGACTGGCATCAGAACATGACCATCTTAAGCCCTAATTTTAGAAACCAATGCAGAAACAGTAAAACATTGTTTTGGAGCTTTTCAGGTCATAAGAACACTAGTTTAAACCAAGGCATTTGCAACTGTGCTTTTATGGTGTAATGAGCTGTTTTAAATTAGCCTGGTATCAAAAGATGTCCAGTAGAGGCTGTTCTGAAGAAAACCAATGCAGAAACACTAAAAAATCGTTGTTGAGCTTTTTAGGTCATAAGAACACTCGTTTAAACCAAGGCATTTGCAACTGTACATTTAGGATGCATTGAGCTGTTTAAAGTAGCCTGGCATCAGAACATGACCATCTTAAGCCGTTATGTTAGAAACCAATGCAGAAACAGTAAAAGATCGTTTTGGAGCTTTTCAGGTCATGAGAACACTAGTTTAAACCAAGGCATTTGCAACTGTGCTTTTATGGTGTAATGAGCTGTTTTAAAATAGCCTGGCATCAAAAGATGTCCAGTAGAGGCTGTTCTGATGGAAACCAATGCAGAAACACTAAAACATTGTTTTTGAGCTGTTCAGGTCATATGAACACTAGTCTAAACCACGGCATATGCAACTGTACATTTAGGATGCGTTGAGCTCTTTTAAAGTAGCCTGGCATTAGAACATGACCATTACAAACTGTATACTTAAAAACCAATGCATAAAGACTAAGACATCGTTTTGGAGCTTTTTAGCTCATAAGAACACTAGTTTAAACCAAGGCATTTGCAAGTGTGCTTTTATGGTGTATTGAGCTGTTTTAAAGTTGTCTGGCATCAGAACATGACCATCTAAAGCCCTAATGTTAGAAACCAATACAGAAACAGTAAAACATCGTTTTGGAGCTTTTCAGGTCATAAGAACACTAGTTGAAACCAAGGCATTTGCAACTGTGCTTTTATGGTGTAATGAGCAGTTTTAAAATAGCCTGGCATCAAAAGATGTCCAGTAGAGGCTGTTCTGATGGAAACCAATGCAGAAACACTAAAACATTGTTTTTGACCTTTTCAGGTCATAAGAACACTAGTTTAAACCACGGCATATGCAACTGTACATTTAGGATGCATTGAGCTGTTTTAAAGTAGCCTGGCATGAGAACATGACCATTACAAACTGTATACCTAAAGAACAATGCAGAAACACTAAAACATCGTTTTTGAGCTTTTCAGTCCATAAGAAAACTAGTTTAAACCACGGCATCTGCAACTGTGCTTTTATGGTGTATTGAGCTGTTTTAAAGTTGCCTGGCATCAGAACATGACCATCTTAAGCTGTGATGTTAGAAACCAATGCAGAAACACTAAAACATTGTTTTGGAGCTTTTCAGGCCATAAGAAAACTAGTTTAAACCACGGTATTTGCAACTGTGCTTTAATGGTGTATTGAGCTGTTTTAAAGTAGCCTGGTATCAAAAGATGTCCAGTAGAGGCTGTTCTGAAGAAAACCAATGTAGAAACACTAAAAAATCGTTGTTGAGCTTTTTAGGTCATGAGAACACTAGTTTAAACCAAGGCATTTGCAACTGTGCTTTTATGGTGTAATGAGCTGTTTTAAAGTAGCCTGGTATCAAAAGATGTCCAGTAGAGGCTGTTCTGAAGAAAACCAATGCAGAAACACTAAAAAATCGTTGTTGAGCTTTTTAGGTCATAAGAACACTAGTTTAAACCAAGGCATTTGCAACTGTGCTTTTATGGTGTATTGAGCTGTTTTAAAGTTGCCTGGCATCAGAACATGACCATCTTAAGCTGTGATGTTAGAAACCAATGCAGAAACACTAAAACATCATTTTGGAGCTTTTCAGGTCATAAGAACACTAGATTAAACCAAAGCATTTGCAACTGTGCTTTTATGGTGTAATGAGCTGTTTTAAAATAGCCTGGCATCAAAAGATTTCCAGTAGAGGCTGTTCTGATGGAAACTAATGCAGAAACACTAAAACATTGTTTTTGAGCTGTTTAGGTCATAAGAACACTAGTTTAAACCACGGCATATGCAACTGTACATATAGGATGCATTGAGCTGTTTTAAAGTAGCCTGGCATCAGAACATGACCATCTTAAGCCGTTATGTTAGAAACCAATGCAGAAACAGTAAAACATCGTTTTGGAGCTTTTCAGGTCATAAGAACACTAGTTTAAACCAAGGCATTTGCAACTGTGCTTTTATGGTGTATTGAGCTGTTTTAAAGTTGCCTGGCATCAGAACATGACCATCTTAAGCTGTGATGTTAGAAACCAATGCAGAAACACTAAAACATCATTTTGGAGCTTTTCAGGTCATAAGAACACTAGATTAAACCAAGGCATTTGCAACTGTGCTTTTATGGTGTAATGAGCTGTTTTAAAATAGCCTGGCATCAAAAGATGTCCAGTAGAGGCTGTTCTGATGGAAACTAATGCAGAAACACTAAAACATTGTTTTTGAGCTGTTCAGGTCATAAGAACACTAGTTTAAACCACGGCATATGCAACTGTACATTTAGGATGCATTGAGCTGTTTTAAAGTTTCCTGGCATCAGAACATGACCATCTTAAGCTGTGATGTTAGAAACCAATGCAGAAACACTAAAACATCGTTTTGGAGCTTTTCAGGTCATAAGAACACTAGTTTAAACCAAGGCATTTGCAACTGTGCTTTTATGGTGTAATGAGCTGTTTTAAAATAGCCTGGCATCAAAAGATTTCCAGTAGAGGCTGTTCTGATGGAAACTAATGCAGAAACACTAAAACATTGTTTTTGAGCTGTTCAGGTCATATTAACACTAGATTAAACCATGGCATATGCAACTGTACATTTAGGATGCATTGAGCTGTTTTAAAGTAGCCTGGCATGAGAACATGACCATTACAAACTGTCTACTTAAAAACCAATGCACAAACAGTAAAACATTGTTTTTAAGCTGTTCAGGTCATAAGAACACTAGTTTAAACCATGGCATATGCAACTGTACATTTAGGATGCATTGAGCTGTTTTAAAGTAGCCTGGCATGAGAACATGACTATTACAAACTGTATACTTAAAAACCAATGCAGAAACACTAAAACATCGTTTTTGAGCTTTTCAGGCCATAGGAAAACTAGTTTAAACCACGGCATTTGCAACTGTGCTTTTATGGTGTATTGAGCTGTTTTAAAGTTGCCTGGCATCAAAAGATGTCCAGTAGAGGCTGTTCTGATGGAAACCAATGCAGAAACAGTAAAACATTGTTTTTGAGCTGTTCCGGTCATAAGTACACTAGTTTAAACTAAGGCATATGCAACTGTACATTTAGGATGCATTGAGCTGTTTTAAAGTAGCCTGGCATGAGAACATGACCATTACAAACTGTATACTTAAAAACCAATGCAGAAACACTAAAACATTGTTTTTGAGCTTTTCAAGTCATAAGAACACTAGTTTAAACCACGGCATATGCAACAGTACATTTAGGATGCATTGAGCTGTTTTAAAGTAGCCTGGCATTAGAACATGACCATTACAAACTGTATACTTAAAAACCAAAGCAGAAACACTAAAACATCGTTTTTGAGCCTTTCAGGCTATAAGAAAACTAGTTTAAACCACGGCATTTGCAACTGTGCTTTTATGGTGTATTGAGCTGTTTTAAAGTTGCCTGGCATCAAAAGATGTTCAGTAGAAGCTGTTCTGATGGAAACCAATGCAGAAACACTAAAACATTGTTTTTGAGCTGTTCAGGTCATAAGTACACTAGTTTAAAACCACGGCATATGCAACTGTACATTTAGGATGCATTGAGCTGTTTTAAAGTAGCCTGGCATGAGAACATGACCATTACAAACTGTATACTTAAAAACCAATGCAGAAACACTAAAACATCGTTTTTGAGCTTTTCAGGCCATAGGAAAACTAGTTTAAACCACGGCATTTGCAACTGTGCTTTTATGGTGTATTGAGCTGTTTTAAAGTTGCCTGGCATCAAAAGATGTCCAGTAGAGGCTGTTCTGATGGAAACCAATGCAGAAACAGTAAAACATTGTTTTTGAGCTGTTCAGGTCATAAGTACACTAGTTTAAACCACGGCATATGCAACTGTACATTTAGGATGCATTGAGCTGTTTTAAAGTAGCCTGGCATGAGAACATGACCATTACAAACTGTATACTTAAAAACCAATGCAGAAACACTAAAACATCGTTTTTGAGCTTTTCAGGCCATAAGAAAACAAGTTTAAACCACGGCATTTGCAACTGTGCTTTTATGGTGTATTGAGCTGTTTTTAAAGTTGCCTGGCATCAAAAGATGTCCAGTAGAGGCTGTTCTGATGGAAACCAATGCAGAAACAGTAAAACATTGTTTTTGAGCTGTTCCGGTCATAAGTACACTAGTTTAAACTACGGCATATGCAACTGTACATTTAGGATGCATTGAGCTGTTTTAAAGTAGCCTGGCATGAGAACATGACCATTACAAACTGTATACTTAAAAACCAATGCAGAAACAGTAAAACATTGTTTTTGAGCTGTTCAGGTCATAAGAACACTAGTTTAAACCAGGGCATATGCAACTGTACGTTTAGGATGCATTGAGCTGTTTTATAGTAGCCTGGCATGAGAACATGACCATTACAAACTGTATACTTAAAAACCAATGCAGAAAC
This sequence comes from Betta splendens, assembly GCF_900634795.4. Taxonomy (NCBI): domain Eukaryota; kingdom Metazoa; phylum Chordata; class Actinopteri; order Anabantiformes; family Osphronemidae; genus Betta; species Betta splendens. Next base: position 3,946,804 of record NC_040885.2, on the reverse strand, counting down.
ACTAAAACATCGTTTTTGAGCTTTTCAGGCCATAAGAAAACTAGTTTAAAACCACGGCATTTGCAACTGTGCTTTTATGGTGTATTGAGCTGTTTTAAAGTTGCCTGGCATCAAAAGATGTCCAGTAGAGGCTGTTCTGATGGAAACCAATGCAGAAACACTAAAACATTGTTTTTGAGCTGTTCAGGTCATAAGAACACTAGTTTAAACCACGGCATATGCAACTGTACATTTAGGATGCATTGAGCTGTTTTAAAGTAGCCTGGCATGAGAACATGACCATTACAAACTGTATACTTAAAAACCAATGCAGAAGAACTAAAACATCGTTTTTGAGCTTTTCCGGTCATAAGAACACTAGTTTAAACCACGGCATATGCAACTGTACATTTAGGATGCATTGAGCTGTTTTAAAGTAGCCGGGCATGAGAACATGACCATTACAAACTGTATACTTAAAAACCAAAGCAGAAACACTAAAACATCGTTTTTGAGCTTTTCAGGCCATAAGAAAACTAGTTTAAACCACGGCATTTGCAACTGTGCTTTTATGGTGTATTGAGCTGTTTTAAAGTTGCCTGGCATCAAAAGATGTTCAGTAGAAGCTGTTCTGATGGAAACCAATGCAGAAAGACTAAAACATCGTTTTTGAGCTGTTCAGGTCATAAGTACACTAGTTTAAACTAAGGCATATGCAACTGTACATTTAAGATGCATTGAGCTGTTTTAAAGTAGCCTGGCATGAGAACATGACCATTACAAACTGTATACTTAAAAACCAATGCAGAAACACTAAAACATCGTTTTGAGCTTTTCAGGCCATAGGAAAACTAGTTTAAACCACGGCATTTGCAACTGTGCTTTTATGGTGTATTGAGCTGTTTTAAAGTTGCCTGGCATCAAAAGATGTCCAGTAGAGGCTGTTCTGATGGAAACCAATGCAGAAACAGTAAAACATTGTTTTTGAGCTGTTCCGGTCATAAGTACACTAGTTTAAACTAAGGCATATGCAACTGTACATTTAGGATGCATTGAGCTGTTTAAAGTAGCCTGGCATCAGAACATGACCATCTTAAGCCGTTATGTTAGAAACCAATGCAGAAACAGTAAAAGATCGTTTTGGAGCTTTTCAGGTCATGAGAACACTAGTTTAAACCAAGGCATTTGCAACTGTGCTTTTATGGTGTAATGAGCTGTTTTAAAATAGCCTGGCATCAAAAGATGTCCAGTAGAGGCTGTTCTGATGGAAACCAATGCAGAAACACTAAAACATTGTTTTTGAGCTGTTCAGGTCATATGAACACTAGTCTAAACCACGGCATATGCAACTGTACATTTAGGATGCGTTGAGCTCTTTTAAAGTAGCCTGGCATTAGAACATGACCATTACAAACTGTATACTTAAAAACCAATGCATAAAGACTAAGACATCGTTTTGGAGCTTTTTAGCTCATAAGAACACTAGTTTAAACCAAGGCATTTGCAAGTGTGCTTTTATGGTGTATTGAGCTGTTTTAAAGTTGTCTGGCATCAGAACATGACCATCTAAAGCCCTAATGTTAGAAACCAATACAGAAACAGTAAAACATCGTTTTGGAGCTTTTCAGGTCATAAGAACACTAGTTGAAACCAAGGCATTTGCAACTGTGCTTTTATGGTGTAATGAGCAGTTTTAAAATAGCCTGGCATCAGAACATGACCATTAGAGGCTGTTTTGAAGGAAACCAATGCAGAAACACTAAAACATCGTGTTTGACCTTTAAGGCCATAAGAACACTAGTTTAAACCACGGCATATGCAACTGTACATTTAGGATGCATTGAGCTGTTTTAAAGTGGCCTGGCATGAGAACATGACCATTACAAACTGTATACCTAAAAACATATGCAGAAAGACCAAAACATCGTTTTTGAGCTTTTCAGGCCATAAGAAAACTAGTTTAAACCACGGCATTTGCAACTGTGCTTTTATGGTGTATTGAGCTGTTTTAAAGTTGCCTGGCATCAGAACATGACCATCTTAAGCTGTGATGTTAGAAACCAATGCAGAAACACTAAAACATCGCTTTTGAGCTTTTCAGGCCATAAGAAAACTAGTTTAAACCACGGCATTTGCAACTGTGCTTTTATGGTGTATTGAGCTGTTTTAAAGTAGCCTGGTATCAAAAGATGTCCAGTAGAGGCTGTTCTGAAGAAAACCAATGTAGAAACACTAAAAAATCGTTGTTGAGCTTTTTAGGTCATGAGAACACTAGTTTAAACCAAGGCATTTGCAACTGTGCTTTTATGGTGTAATGAGCTGTTTTAAAGTAGCCTGGTATCAAAAGATGTCCAGTAGAGGCTGTTCTGAAGAAAACCAATGCAGAAAACACTAAAACATCGTTGTTGAGCTTTTCAGGTCATAAGAACACTAGTTTAAACCAAGGCATTTGCAACTGTGCTTTTATGGTGTATTGAGCTGTTTTAAAGTTGCCTGGCATCAGAACATGACCATCTTAAGCCATAATGTTGGAAACCAATGCAGAAACACTAAAACATCGTTTGGAGCTTTTCAGGTCATAAGAACACTAGATTAAACCAAAGCATTTGCAACTGTGCTTTTATGGTGTAATGAGCTGTTTTAAAATAGCCTGGCATCAAAAGATTTCCAGTAGAGGCTGTTCTGATGGAAACTAATGCAGAAACACTAAAACATTGTTTTTGAGCTGTTCAGGTCATAAGAACACTAGTTTAAACCACGGCATATGCAACTGTACATTTAGGATGCATTGAGCTGTTTTAAAGTAGCCTGGCATCAGAACATGACCATCTTAAGCCGTAATGTTAGAAACCAATGCAGAAACAGTAAAACATCGTTTTGGAGCTTTTCAGGTCATAAGAACACTAGTTTAAACCAAGGCATTTGCAACTGTGCTTTTATGGTGTATTGAGCTGTTTTAAAGTTGCCTGGCATCAGAACATGACCATCTTAAGCTGTGATGTTAGAAACCAATGCAGAAACACTAAAACATCATTTTGGAGCTTTTCAGGTCATAAGAACACTAGATTAAACCAAGGCATTTGCAACTGTGCTTTTATGGTGTAATGAGCTGTTTTAAAATAGCCTGGCATCAAAAGATGTCCAGTAGAGGCTGTTCTGATGGAAACCAATGCAGAAACACTAAAACATTGTTTTTGAGCTGTTCAGGTCATAAGAACACTAGTTTAAACCACGGCATATGCAACTGTACATTTAGGATGCATTGAGCTGTTTTAAAGTTGCCTGGCATCAGAACATGACCATCTTAAGCTGTGATGTTAGAAACCAATGCAGAAACAGTAACACATCGTTTTTGAGCTTTTCAGGTCATAAGAACACTAGTTTAAACCAAGGCATTTGCAACTGTGCTTTTATGGTGTAATGAGCTGTTTTAAAATAGCCTGGCATCAAAAGATTTCCAGTAGAGGCTGTTCTGATGGAAACCAGTGCAGAAACACTAAAACATTGTTTTTGAGCTGTTCAGGTCATATTAACACTAGTTTAAACCATGGCATATGCAACTGTACATTTAGGATGCATTGAGCTGTTTTAAAGTAGCCTGGCATGAGAACATGACCATTACAAACTGTATACTTAAAAACCAATGCAGAAACAGTAAAACATTGTTTTTTAAGCTGTTCAGGTCATAAGAACACTAGTTTAAACCATGGCATATGCAACTGTACATTTAGGATGCATTGAGCTGTTTTAAGTAGCCTGGCATGAGAACATGACCATCACAAACTGTATACTTAAAAACCAATGCAGAAACACTAAAACATCGTTTTTGAGCTTTTCAGGCCATAAGAAAACTAGTTTAAACCACGGCATTTGCAACTGTGCTTTTATGGTGTATTGAGCTGTTTTAAAGTTGCCTGGCATCAAAAGATGTCCAGTAGAGGCTGTTCTGATGGAAACCAATGCAGAAACAGTAAAACATTGTTTTTGAGCTGTTCCGGTCATAAGTACACTAGTTTAAACTAAGGCATATGCAACTGTACATTTAGGATGCATTGAGCTGTTTTAAAGTAGCCTGGCATGAGAACATGACCATTACAAACTGTATACTTAAAAACCAATGCAGAAACACTAAAACATTGTTTTTGAGCTTTTCAAGTCATAAGAACACTAGTTTAAACCACGGCATATGCAACAGTACATTTAGGATGCATTGAGCTGTTTTAAAGTAGCCTGGCATTAGAACATGACCATTACAAACTGTATACTTAAAAACCAAAGCAGAAACACTAAAACATCGTTTTTGAGCCTTTCAGGCTATAAGAAAACTAGTTTAAACCACGGCATTTGCAACTGTGCTTTTATGGTGTATTGAGCTGTTTTAAAGTTGCCTGGCATCAAAAGATGTTCAGTAGAAGCTGTTCTGATGGAAACCAATGCAGAAACACTAAAACATTGTTTTTGAGCTGTTCAGGTCATAAGTACACTAGTTTAAACCACGGCATATGCAACTGTACATTTAGGATGCATTGAGCTGTTTTAAAAGTAGCCTGGCATGAGAACATGACCATTACAAACTGTATACTTAAAAACCAATGCAGAAACACTAAAACATCGTTTTTGAGCTTTTCAGGCCATAGGAAAACTAGTTTAAACCACGGCATTTGCAACTGTGCTTTTATGGTGTATTGAGCTGTTTTAAAGTTGCCTGGCATCAAAAGATGTCCAGTAGAGGCTGTTCTGATGGAAACCAATGCAGAAACAGTAAAACATTGTTTTTGAGCTGTTCAGGTCATAAGTACACTAGTTTAAACCACGGCATATGCAACTGTACATTTAGGATGCATTGAGCTGTTTTAAAGTAGCCTGGCATGAGAACATGACCATTACAAACTGTATACTTAAAAACCAATGCAGAAACACTAAAACATCGTTTTTGAGCTTTTCAGGCCATAGGAAAACAAGTTTAAACCACGGCATTTGCAACTGTGCTTTTATGGTGTATTGAGCTGTTTTAAAGTTGCCTGGCATCAAAAGATGTCCAGTAGAGGCTGTTCTGATGGAAACCAATGCAGAAACAGTAAAACATTGTTTTTGAGCTGTTCCGGTCATAAGTACACTAGTTTAAACTACGGCATATGCAACTGTACATTTAAGATGCATTGAGCTGTTTTAAAGTAGCCTGGCATGAGAACATGACCATTACAAACTGTATACTTAAAAACCAATGCAGAAACAGTAAAACATTGTTTTTGAGCTGTTCAGGTCATAAGAACACTAGTTTAAACCAGGGCATATGCAACTGTACGTTTAGGATGCATTGAGCTGTTTTATAGTAGCCTGGCATGAGAACATGACCATTACAAACTGTATACTTAAAAACCAATGCAGAAACACTAAAACATCGTTTATGAGCTTTTCAGGCCATAAGAAACCTAGTTTAAACCACGGCATTTGCAACTGTGCTTTTATGGTGTATTGAGCTGTTTTAAAGTTGCCTGGCATCAAAAGATGTCCAGTAGAGGCTGTTCTGATGGAAACCAATGCAGAAACACTAAAACATTGTTTTTGAGCTGTTCAGGTCATAAGAACACTAGTTTAAAACCACGGCATATGCAACTGTACATTTAGGATGCATTGAGCTGTTTTAAAGTAGCCTGGCATGAGAACATGACCATTACAAACTGTATACTTAAAAACCAATGCAGAAGAACTAAAACATCGTTTTTGAGCTTTTCCGGTCATAAGAACACTAGTTTAAACCACGGCATATGCAACTGTACATTTAGGATGCATTGAGCTGTTTTAAAGTAGCCGGGCATGAGAACATGACCATTACAAACTGTATACTTAAAAACCAAAGCAGAAACACTAAAACATCGTTTTTGAGCTTTTCAGGCCATAAGAAAACTAGTTTAAACCACGGCATTTGCAACTGTGCTTTTATGGTGTATTGAGCTGTTTTAAAGTTGCCTGGCATCAAAAGATGTTCAGTAGAAGCTGTTCTGATGGAAACCAATGCAGAAAGACTAAAACATCGTTTTTGAGCTGTTCAGGTCATAAGTACACTAGTTTAAAACTAAGGCATATGCAACTGTACATTTAGGATGCATTGAGCTGTTTTAAAGTAGCCTGGCATGAGAACATGACCATTACAAACTGTATACTTAAAAACCAATGCAGAAACACTAAAACATTGTTTTTGAGCTGTTCAGGTCATAAGTACACTAGTTTAAACTACGGCATATGCAACTGTACATTTAGGATGCATTGAGCTGTTTTAAAGTAGCCTGGCATGAGAACATGACCATTACAAACTGTATACTTAAAAACCAATGCAGAAACACTAAAACATCGTTTTTGAGCTGTTCAGGTCATAAGTACACTAGTTTAAACTACGGCATATGCAACTGTACATTTAGGATGCATTGAGCTGTTTTAAAGTAGCCTGGCATGAGAACACGACCATTACAAACTGTATACTTAAAAACCAATGCAGAAAAACTAAAACATTGTTTTTGAGCTGTTCAGGTCATAAGTACACTAGTTTAAACTACGGCATATGCAACTGTACATTTAGGATGCATTGAGCTGTTTTAAAGTAGCCTGGCATGAGAACATGACCATTACAAACTGTATACTTAAAAACCAATGCAGAAACACTAAAACATCGTTTTTGAGCTTTTCAGGCCATAGGAAAACTAGTTTAAACCACGGCATTTGCAACTGTGCTTTTATGGTGTATTGAGCTGTTTTAAAGTTGCCTGGCATCAAAAGATGTCCAGTAGAGGCTGTTCTGATGGAAACCAATGCAGAAACAGTAAAACATTGTTTTTGAGCTGTTCCGGTCATAAGTACTCTAGTTTAAACTAAGGCATATGCAACTGTACATTTAGGATGCATTGAGCTGTTTTAAAGTAGCCTGGCATGAGAACATGACCATTACAAACTGTATACTTAAAAACCAATGCAGAAACAGTAAAACATTGTTTTTGAGCTGTTCAGGTCATAAGAACACTAGTTTAAACCAGGGCATATGCAACTGTACATTTAGGATGCATTGAGCTGTTTTATAGTAGCCTGGCATGAGAACATGACCATTACAAACTGTATACTTAAAAACCAATGCAGAAACACTAAAACATCGTTTTTGAGCTTTTCAGGCCATAAGAAAACTAGTTTAAACCACGGCATTTACAACTGTGCTTTAATGGTGTATTGAGCTGTTTTAAAGTTGCCTGGCATCAAAAGATGTTCAGTAGAAGCTGTTCTGATGGAAACCAATGCAGAAACACTAAAACATTGTTTTTGAGCTGTTCAGGTCATAAGAACACTAGTTTAAACCACGGTATATGCAACTGTACATTTAGGATGCATTGAGCTGTTTTAAAGTAGCCTGGCATGAGAACATGACCATTACAAACTGTATACTTAAAAACCAATGCAGAAACACTTAAACATCGTTTTTTAACTTTTCAGGCCATAGGAAAACAAGTTTAAACCACGGCATTTGCAACTGTGCTTTTATGGTGTATTGAGCTGTTTTAAAGTTGCCTGGCATCAAAAGATGTCCAGTAGAGGCTGTTCTGATGGAAACCAATGCAGAAACAGTAAAACATTGTTTTTGAGCTGTTCCGGTCATAAGTACACTAGTTTAAACTACGGCATATGCAACTGTACATTTAGGATGCATTGAGCTGTTTTAAAGTAGCCTGGCATGAGAACATGACCATTACAATCTGTATACTTAAAAACCAATGCAGAAACAGTAAAACATTGTTTTTGAGCTGTTCAGGTCATAAGAACACTAGTTTAACCCAGGGCATATGCAACTGTACATTTAGGATGCATTGAGCTGTTTTATAGTAGCCTGGCATGAGAACATGACCATTACAAACTGTATACTTAAAAACCAATGCAGAAACACTAAAACATCGTTTTTGAGCTTTTCAGGCCATAAGAAAAATAGTTTAAACCACGGCATTTGCAACTGTGCTTTTATGGTGTATTGAGCTGTTTTAAAGTTGCCTGGCATCAAAAGATGTCCAGTAGAGGCTGTTCTGATAGAAACCAATGAAGAAACAGTAAAACATTGTTTTTGAGCTGTTCAGGTCATAAGAACACCAGTTTAAACCACTGTGGTGGAAATTTTCCATAATAAAGCAGATGAGAGAGTTGTCCTTTTGTGCGATTTATTAAAATAATAAAGAAAGGATAAAATAAAAATAATGGGGAAAGCAAATAAAAAGCATGGATGTTGATCGTGCACATCAACAAACCAAAAACCAGCTGGGGAGATCAGTGCACACACCACGAAGGTGTGATGCAAAGAGCCCACGATCCTAAAGTTGTTTCTGCCTTTTAGCTTCTCTGTCCGACTAGGGTGGAATGTCTTTCTAACCCAATCAAATTACATGCACCATCTCCTCCCTGTCGCAGTGTGTGTGAAGATGTTTACATTCTCACACCTGCATTGCTGACGTCCAACTATCTGTGAGAAAGGAGCACCAAGTCTCAACAGACAGAGACACAACTCCCTGACCTTGGGTTTGGGAGCTAGAGTTGAGAGTCTATCAGGCAGAGACAACCATTGAACAATCTAGGTGAAATGTCAAATGCATACAGTAAGACAAAACATAAAACATTAATTGCAGAACATAAGTCATAAATCATATAATAACTGCATAGAAGTAAGGAAGAGACATAGAAATAAGGAAGAGACAATTTTTCCCATAACACTCCCCCCTTTTGATTACACATTAATCGACCCATAAAAGAATAAAAATTGTCAACGTCACATTCTGTAATAATAAAAGACCCTTGCAAATGAAACATTAAGGGTATTAACTCATCAAGATTCAAAATACACCTTCACATAAAATGCAAGTAACTTAGGGACAAAAGGTTGGGAGCTGTTTTGGTGGGTAGTTATACAAGAATAACTTCTGTATTGGCATGTGAAGAAAATAAGCTCATTATCATATTTGTATCATGTTATATTTTTGATCCGATAGCCTAAGACCATCGTCAAAGTCATTAAGTGAATTAGAGTTGGGGTTTTTGAACATAGTGCATTGTGTCATTTGATATGAGAGTGTTGCTGGGGTCGCACGCATGATGAGACCTCGAACCAGTGGGATAACGCAAAAACCAAACAAGAGAATCACAGCCATCTCAATGATAAAGGAAACAGCTGCGGACATGAGAACAGATTTCCATTTTCCAGACATTTCGTCTAGCCAATTCCAAGAGGAAGAACCTATACCAGAGTTAGCTGAAATTCTGAAGGCTGTGGAGCGCCTTCGCCACAATACCATTAGAATCAGTGTTATTCAGGATGTAAGTACAACATGCGTCTCCAAACATAACACAAACGTCTCTTTTCTCTGCTAACAACATGTCTACGGCCATTCGATTGTAATGTAATAAAGACAATTAATTTATGATAGCCATAGGTTTCCGGTGGGGTTCTGTTTCATATAATCTTAAGATAGATTTAATGCTTTCGAATCTTTAATTGTACATTTGCGTCTAGAATGAATACGAGATCCAGGGATTTAACCAGAATGATGATGCATATTTCCGCTTGTGTTGTCTTTCATCTGTAGATGAAAGGATAAAAAGTCTTTGTAGCAGTGAATAAAGTGATTGTGAGCAAATTAAACACCAAGTCAACTTCAGGATATTTAAACTCAGTGTCGTGAATTATGTGAAATTTTCTCATTCAAAAGTAGTGTGTAAAGTTACATAGAAACATCATATGATAAAGGCAACAATCCAAGTAACATAAAATGAAGTCTAACAAAGCATGTTTACAATTGATGTCTCGTAACAATCAGCTTCGTCCTGTTGAACAGTAGCGTTAGATTGTTTCCAACCTGTGTGTTGAAGTATTGACAGTTCTTTGGAGTTCTTCAGGTTGTGATCAGCTGATCACAGAGACACTTGGGATTCGTTATCACCGCCAGGTTTCCTCCCAATGTCGTCTGAGTCACTGTCACTCCCGTGATGTGAAGAGTCTACACGTCGTCCAGCGTCGGCAACTAAGGCTGCCGTGTGTGGTGTTTTCCACGGACGTGTGGTAAGAGAGGTGTGGTGTGGATCACACGGGTAGGCGGCGCTTGGCTAGGCAGGCCTCAGGCGTGATAACGATGGTGCTGAACAGCTCCCTGAATATTTCGTGTGGTGGAAGAGAGTTGTCTTGCCGTTCTTCTTATTAAATGGTGGCTTTCCTCCAGGTGGGGGAGGGTTAAGTAATGATGGTTCGTGGCTTACGCGGGTCAGAAGGTTAGGACCTTCATGAATGGAGTGGAATGAGGAGGGCGGCTGAGGCGGTGGTTCTTAAGCGGATGTGGTCGACTGCTGACGTGTAATGGAGTCGTAGAATGGAGCCTGGGGCCGTGGCAGCGGTGTTAGAGGGGTTCCGTGTACTCCGCGAAGGCCAATATCACCGAGTTCTTGGGATAGTGTGCAGGGGTGTTAGCTGTGCGTTTTGTGGTGGCGAGGAGCGCTCACGCTGGCTTGAGATTGGTGACAGACTAGGACGTCAGTATGTAGATGCTCACTCAGGGTGGTAAAAATCTATTGGAGTATCGGAGTCTGGCAGGTGGTAAGGTCCGCACCCCGTAGGGGGGAGTGGGATGGTGCTTTGGTGACCATAACGGTACGAAGGAAGAGGGTAACAGCAACGGCTCAGAGAAACGCGGTTTAGAGTGTGCTAGCGATAGGTTGGTTCGGAGTGGCCGTAAATTCGCGGATGTATCGTGAGGAAGCATGTCATATCGGGGAAGGAGTGGGGTGAGTGCAACAGGTCTGGTGACGTCCCTGCGTGAAGCGGCGATTCTAGCAAAGTTGTTTATGACGGGAGAAAGGGTGCGTACGGGAATTTCATTATCCAACCAGTAACCTAAACCATGGGAAAGACTACCAAGGGCGTACGCACAGGGGGTGGGAGAATGAAACCGTTCCGGATTGAGGGAAGGGAGAGATCATGTTTCGATGGTGATGTCAGGATAAGTTTCCCCCGAGAAGTCCGAAGGGGGAAGGCTATGGTTTGAAGTGTAGAGCGTTGACTATGCTGATATGTTAGGAATGGGAAGTTCCATATGAGCTGGCTGGGGGAGATTGAATTCTGTGTCAGCAGAGGCTTTTGGTAATGCACTGTCGTAATTGAGCGTATGAGTTTGCTGGGGGCGGTCACATGGGTTTGACACCTACACAATCACGGGTAAGGGGCATGGATGTGGCTAGATTGTAGGAGAGCTCTTCGTGCGATGACGTCTAGTGGGGCAGCGACAATGCAAGTAAACGAGGGCGTAGAAACATAAATGAAGTTAGCAGGGGAACGATGGTATTCGTGGTAAATAGGGTGACGAGCGCCATGGTTAGTGGCAGCGTCTTATGGGTTCAGGAATGAGAGCGAAAATTTACCGTGCTTCAAAGCCAGTATGCAAGCGGGGAGGTAGGAGAGTTGCAGTAGATCCGATGGTACAATGATTAGTATAACGCGACATGTTTTGTGTAAAGCATCTAACTTCCCTTTGAGGTAGGAGATAGGTTGCTCAGAAGGTACGGGGGCGTTGGTGTCTGAATCGCGAGAAACATGATGGGAAAAAGTGATTGGTAGGGGCAGGGGTTGGGGGTGCGGGTCGGTGCCAGGGGGTAGAGTGCAAGACGATCCATCTGGCTTTGGGGCATACGGTGGGTGTGGATCGGCAACATCGGTCTAGGGCCAGAGTTTAGGTGTAGGCTTGGGGAGAGATGGTGGGATAGGGGGAGACTAGGGAGACAGTGAGGGTGGGAGGAAGGGACGGTTTCGGGAGGGTATTGAGACGTCCGGAGGATAGATGGAGGAGGAGCTAGAGGGATAGGTCGATGCGGGAGCACGCCGCCGAAAGTTCTAGTGCGCAGTCGTGAGGGGTGCTGTTTTTTCAGCAGGTGGATCGTGCCGGGGATGCGGTGAACTGTACATACAGCAATGCAGTGGTAAGGCACGAATGATGCGCTCGGAGATATCGAGCATGTATCTGGAGGCAAGAGTGGGCACCGGTTTGCACAGAGTTTACAAATATTACATGGGGCTATGGAGAAGTCAGTATTGTTTCCGTATGACACCGAGGTAAGGTTGGGCTGGGAGGGGGTTTAGTGGGACGAGAGAGAGGGGTAGTTTGATGTATGACGATGTGTAGGAGAGGGTAGTTTGTAACGAGACTGTAGCCCGTTCAGCAATTACGATGCTGGAGGGGCGATAATGGCAAGCGGAGCAGTAAGTGAGATTGGTGTGAAGCGGGTAGATGGTAGCGCCAACTGTAGATAGACATACTGAGATAGTGCGGACGGGATATTCATGGAACAGGTCTCCGAAGCGGGTGCCTCTAGGGCTGCCGTTAAAGCCGTTGTCTCAAAGAGACTGAAGGGCCTTCCAGCTTTGGATTCAGGCACTGCGACTCCTGACAGCCATCTGCACGGTTAATGTGTCAGAGTTCGTCGCCTGTTTGTCAGACCCTCACCGTTGAATTGGGCGAAGAACAGGGTGTTCTACGTAGGCTTGCGTCTCGCCTTTCAGTCAGGGTAAATCCTATGCGAAATCAAATCAGGTGAGTCCATCTAGGGTAGGCTACAATGATCTCCTTACGGCTGATGGTTTGTGTCTCATCTTCTCCTCATCTGTATAGAGACTGGGAAGATGGTCATCTATGGCCATCGTCTGTAGCAACTTGTGCAGTTTGTTTTCCAAGATCAAGACACGCACGTTCTCTCTCCGCTAACCACCGCCTCGCTTGAGGCGTCGGTAGAGTCAGGCTGTTTCATGTTGTGAGTCAGAACTATCTGCGGCGCGACCTTCTGAGGTCTTGGTGAAAGTGAGAGCTTGTCTACACGCTGATTTTCGTGGAATCCACTGGAATTTTCTGTCGCAAAGGTCTTGGTATGGTCAGGCTGTTAGCAATGGTAGCCGCTGGAAGAGCCTCCAGCTTTGAGCCACCTTCGTAGACAACATATTTTTAGCCCTTCCTGCAGCGTTCATCGATGAGTCCACAGCATAATGGGTAACGCTGAGTCCGTCTGCATAAAGCCGGCAGCAGTGGGTGGCTCGTCATTAGGTTGGGCATAGTAGATGAATGCTTCCTACAAAGCCAAATGAAAATCTAGTAACAAGTTAGCTAATCTTGAAAGTCAATCATGCAACTGCGAGAGAAGTTTTCAGGTTAGAGGTCAAATGCTTTATCTTGCCGAGTGGATTGCCATCACTGACCAAGACGCATAACCTTGCTTAACAACTGTATTTGACGGCATCTCTTCGTGCGCCGAGCATCCATGGTTCGTACTGTAGGGGTAAGGATGTCTGAGTAACCTCTATGGGCTCCAGAGGAGAGGGTGTGGTTGGTTTAAGTGGAGTAAGAGCTGTGACAAAGGATTATGGGGAGTGACACTAGCTTCGCACTCATCACTCTGATTTCAGCAGAGATGGATCAATTGCTCCCCGTGTGTGCGGAACACACGTACAAGCATGCATTCCTGGTACAGATTGCGTGCGAGCAGATCAAGCGACCTTATCAATGCAAATGAGTTATAATTTCAAAATTCTGTGTTCCACAACACAAGTCATGTAGGTACCAATAGCGATGATTCTGGTAGAAGTACATACTTCCCTTCCATTTACAGGCTTGCCTGCGACATGCACGAGCAATAACGAAAGCAAGTCTGTAAAGAGTATAAGGTAGGATGATATCCACGCGACAGGGGTCCGAAGCGTCTCTAGAGTCGAGCCACCAACAGTTGACACAGTTCACATAGGAATTGGACCCACTCCTGCACGTCTCCACTGAGTGCAGGATGTTTTCACAGATGAACAGTGTGGGCTTGCCATAACCATGCCTAAAAAATCTGTTAAGCCTTGCATCGCTTATTAGACACGAATGATTCCAGAGCATGCGTCGTTGTATCTCTCCTCAAGAGTCGAAGGTTCGAGAGTGATGTTTTGTGTGTGTCAAAAGTCATAGACAGCTGGCATGCAGATAGCACGCCTGTGTCTCTGACGCAGGCCATGCTCGAGTACAGCCCCGCTCGACTTGGTCAGCTAATAGATAAGAGCACAGGGCTGCCGGATTACTATCCTGTAAAAAAGAGGTATTAGAACTGATTTCTCATACTGTTTGGGTGAAGGTCCGTGGTCCAGTAGCCGCTGGAGCGAGAAAGCTCAATAGGTCGTGAAACTACATATTCAGATCCTCAACGTCACAGACAATTAACTGTGGACATAAGATTTGCATCAACCCAGGGCCTCAAAAAGAAGTTAGGGATGTCTGGTCAGATGGCTACAAGAACAGCTGAAAAATTAGCGTTTTCAGTTTTGGTTTAATTGTTAACTCTGTTGTGAGAAAGTTTCCAATAGTTAATTAACCATCCATCCTTGCTGACCTGTAATTTAGACGGCTCTCTTCCTATGTGGCTTGTAGCTCAGTCTCATCTTCTCATAGCTGTGTGTCTGTTTTTTTTTCTACAGTAGCAAACCTATATTGGCACAGCATTTGGGCTCTAAAAGAAGGATTTTATTGTTACATGATCTTGTTGAGTACATAGTTTAAAACCCCGACGTCAGTCGATGCACTATTTCATTCAGTCCTGTTCATCTTTAATAATCATGTCTGTGGGAGCCTATGGCAAGAGTCCACGGCGATTCTTCTTTTTGGCCAGAGTCTATGAACAATGAAATAATGAACAAAGGCGTAGTGTCATAGCTCGGTACCAGTCGACTGTTTCTTCATTGCGGTATGAAATAGTTTGTGTATGTAATGGTGATACGTCCTGGTGGTCGTTACAGTCTACCCCGTTGAATTTCATGACGGAACCGTCACCTCCTCCTGTCCCAATTTTCACATCAAGCAGGACGTGTGGCTGAATAACCAAAAATTTTTTGTGTGTAAAGAACGCACGCAGATTTTTCGATCCGGGAAGTTGTAGGTCGTCTATGCAGTGTGTCTGGAATCCTCACAACTCCGTATTGCGCGCGTTGTGAGAGCCTCGTTACAGTGCGGCTCAAGCACGTCTCCATGTTGAGCTACAGCTGCGTTGTTCCCACAGAGGGTTTTGATTGTCTAAGCTAGCGTGCTCATCCGTTGGTGAATCAGACAATACAACTACACTATGCTAGTCAAAACTGGCATAATTACAACATGGCTAAGGTTCTGCTGTCAATGTTTCAGACAGAAGAAGTTTCAATCGGTCGTCAACATTGAATCTATCTGTGCCTTGTGCCCCTGTAAAGTCTAGTCTGTCAGTTCAGTCGTCATGAGCTTTTTTTTTCACAGGGGCAGAAACTATGTGATTTTTTTGACATGAGTCTATCTGAATTTTGTTGCAAGTAAAAATAACGCTGCAGCCGCAAGTCATGCGGTGGCATTGCTGTTGTTCACATAACTCTGTGGTGCAAGCTTCCCCTGTTTCTAAGGTTGCTGGTCATTGGCAACGCGATATAACCATGATTTACGTGTATCTCTGTGCGTTTTTTCTGTCATTGCGTGTATGATTGTTTTGTTCGTTCTGCTGATAACGTCTGTGAGGAAAGGAAGTCACCGATTCCATCTTCCCCAACATCAGTCGTGGAGCGCCAGGGTAGCTTTCGTGGGCATTAGAATTCTCAGCAGATTCTGGTCTAATCAGCTAGGGCACATTTGACTCTTGTGTTTTCAACCATTGTGCTGTGTGAGACGTTGTACTTGTGTGTGCTCTGTCACATTTTCCTGCTGTCAGAGGTTCTTACATTGTCGAGTTTCACGCTCTGGCTCACAAGTTTTATCTCGTTAGTCTGTTTCTAGCCATGGCTCAGACTTGGGGGTCTGGCCAGCTTGCTGTTTCGCTGTTGCAAGTTCACCTTCGTTTTGTTGCGTAATTCTGTTCCTCTGTGAAGGCCAATCATTCCTCATCGTGGTTTGCATAGATGAGCGAAAGTGAGTTTGCTTGCATACTGTTGTTGTGTGTGATGTTTTGGCAGTGCATTTCCGCAGGTTACATTCTGTTATTATCTAGCTCTTTGTTCTAATTAGCTTATTGATATGCTTTTCATGTTTCTTGAAATCTTTTGAGTGCGTATGTCCTTTTACACTAAGTGATTCTCCTTTTGAACCATAACCGTTTCCACTCATGGAAACATGAAACGCACTACTAACCATATTTACTGTTACTTTTAATTACTTTTACTTTTGAATGCTGGTGCAGTCTGGTGGTGGAGACTTAGATCGCCCCCCGACCCATCTTTTCATGAGTCCCGGCGGGTTTTTTCTGCCTATAGAATTTTTAATGTGTTCGGCCGAACCTTTTTTCGAAATTTCTCTGTCCCACGGACGTCTCCCGTAGAAGGAACCTCTCAGTCAGCGACAGGGGTTCTGGAAGTGGTCCCTCACCTTTCGTCCGCCCCTAAGCCCGGTCCCTCTTATTCGAAAACCACTTCCCCTGCAAACAACGCGCTCCCGTCTTACAGAGCCGTCTTTTTATTTTCCTGTCCACACCCTTTGGACTGCGCTCCAATCTGCACCTGGTTCTGTAATTCACTCACGTAAGACAAACCACTCGCGTCCCACGAGCCAACCTTAGCAACCACCGTCTCGTCGCCCACCAGGCAGAGACTTTGACCAATTAATTCTTTTTCCTTTTTTAATTAATTTATTAGTTTAATAAAACCGAAACCAATAGAAGATTTTCTTTCTTTTTTTTTTTCAATAATTGAAGGTTTCAGCTAAATTAAAAAAATAAAAGTCCAATCTTTTGTTTTTTTTTTCCGAATCAAAGGAATCTCTCTCACCCGAGCCGACCAAATTAGGATTTGAGTTTGAATCTGAGTTCGTGGATGCTCGTCAAGGCATCAGACGGGTGAGCAGTCCTCCCAGCTCTGAATGTCTGTATAGGTTTGGAGGCTGAGCGACCCTAGTCCTCAGGCTATCGTCCCTGGTCCACCGTCCAGACACCTGCTGCTGCGGGAATCCATGCCGACAACGCCAATTTTCTGTGGTGGAAATTTTTCCATCAATAAAGCAATGAGAGAGTTTAGTCTTTTGTGCGATTTATTAAATAATAAGAAAAAGGATAAAATAAAAATAATGGGGCAAGCAATAAAAGCCTGGATGTTGATCGTGCACATCAACACAACCAAAAACACCAGCTGGGGAGATCAGTGCACACACCAGAGGTTGTGATGCAAAGAGCCCACCGATCCTAAGTTGTTTCTGCGCTCTCTGCCTTAGCTTCTCTGTCCGCTAGGGTGTAATGTCCTTTCTAACCCAATCAAATTACATGCCCTCATCCCTCCCTGTCCGCAGTGGGTGTGAAGAAAGTTTACATTCTCACCCTGCATTGCTTGACTTCCAACTACCTGTGGAAAGGAGGCACATCTCAACAGACGAGACACAAACCCGACCTTGGTTGGGAGCAGAGTTGAGAGTCATCAGCAGAGACACACCATTGTAACAATCTGGTGAATGTCAATGCATACAGTTAGACAAAACATAAACATTATGTGCACGAACATAGTCATAAATCCTATATAACTGCAGAGAAGTAGGAAGAGACATAGAAATAGGAAGAGACCATTTTTCCCATAACAACCACGGCATGCAACTGTACATTAGGAAGCATTGAGCTGTTTTACAGTAGCCTTGCACGAGAACATGCCATTAACAAACTGTATCTAAAAACCAACTGCAGAAGAACTAAAAACATTCATTTTTGAGCTTTTCAGGCCATAAAAAACTAGTTTAAACCACGGCATATTCAACTGTACATTTAGGATGCATTGAGCTGTTTTAAGTAGCCTGGCATGAGAACATGACATTACAAACGTGTACCTAAAAACGCATGCAGAAGCAGAAACATCGTTTTTGACTTTTCCGGTCTAAGAACACTAGTTTAAAACACGGCATATGCACTGTATCATTTAGGGATAACAACTTGAGCTGTTTTAAAGTAGCCCGGGCATGGGAACATGACATACAACTGTATACTTAAAAACCCAAAGCAGAAACACTAAAAAACATTGTTTTTGAGCTTTTCAGGCCATAAAAACTAGTTTAAAAAAACCCCGGCATTGCACTGTGCTTTTTATGGGTGTATTGAGCGGTTTTAAAGTTGGCCTGGCAATCAAAAGATTTCCAGTAGAAGCTGTTCTGATGGAACCATTGCAGAAACCTAAAACATTGTGTTTGAGACTGTTCAGGTCATAAGAACACTAGTTTAAACACGCATATGCCAACTTACATTTAGGATGCTTGATGTTTTAAAGTACCTGCATGAAGAACATGACCATTCAAACTTATACTAAAACCCATGGCAGACACTAAACATAATTTTTGAGCTTTTCAGGCCATAGTAAAAACTAGTTTAAACCACGGCATTGGCAACGGTGCTTTTATGGGTTATTAGCGTTTTTAAAGTTGTCCTGCATCAAAAGATGTCCAGTAGGGCTGTTCTGATGACACCAATGGCAGAAACGTAAAACATTGTTTTGAGCTGTTCCGGTCATAAGTTACACTAGTTTTAAAAACTACAGGCATTGCAACTGAACTTTAGGATGCATTGAGCTGTTTTAAAGTACCTGGCATAGAACATGACCATTACAAACTGTAATACTTAAAAACCAATGGCAGAAAGCAGTACAAACATGTTTTTTGAATCTCTCTCACG